>NC_065538.1:3527110-3827110 GCF_932294415.1 Quercus robur
TTTGTAGATATACAAGACTTAATTTCCTTAGCCTTAAGCAGGTGATAAAATCAATTAAATATTAGGTGGCTCTAATCAAACTAAAAGTATCTTAAAATTGGTAGCAACTCTACCAATTCCTCAAAATTCAAGATCTTGCCAAAGGATTAAGCCAAAATCCCATATTGATGATGATCATATTTATCAATAATAACCCAAAACTTGGAAGGAAATCACTTTTTAACCTTTGAGTAAAAATACCACGGATCAGAATCATAAAAAGTTTCAAAAGTTGTTCAAGATAAAATGTCATATCATTCATATACCGTAATCCTATACTTTTCCAGGTGTCTCCAACTCCAACTCAAACTTTGATTTTATTTTAATTCGAACATATCTATATCATATCTCATTTTCTTAACTTTCAAAATAATCATTTCTTTTGGGACGACTCAAAACACTCGTTTTCTTTTTTATAAATTTAAATGGAAGTACTTGTATTTAAAACGTGGGTTTTTCATGTTACTCTTGGTTGGCAGCAAGGTTGTCAAAATCGGGATCCTACGTAGGATCGTTGAAGGTAGGTGGGATCGTAAATCGTAGGATCGGATTGTGAATCGTAAGATCCTACATATTTTCAGATTTAAAGCAAAAAACACATTGATTATGACTTTGTATGTTGAATAATCACGTAACTTATAAATTCATCCATAGAAAAACTTAGATTTGCATCATATGATGTAATTTGCATGTCATACATCGCTAAGTCTATACTAACGAAACAAATATATTTAAGTTTTGACTTAATGTATCTAAAAAGTTCAATAAATATTTAATTAGCAACCAAATACCAAAATATTTATCAAAACATATGGAAAATATTTTTAAGTTCTAAGTTCCAAATTTGAAATCCAAAATAAGTTAGCAAATGGAAACTAGCTAACTACAATATGAAATCTAAAAGTAAGATGAATATTAAGGTGAAGTGAACATTTAATTATTCTCATTCTAAGGTTCTTATAACCACCATCCTAAATTCCTAATCATCATCATCCATATCATCATCTATATAGACATTATATATTTGTATACTAGAGTTGTAAAAGATATCAAGATACAATTTCACACTCAACTATTCAAGTTATACCACTCAGCAACAATTAAAAAATATACTCAAAAAAATCAATCAATCAATATACAAATACAAGCATAACTGATAAAATTATATATAAAAAAAATTAAAAAAAAATTTAGTAATATTAAAACACAAATTAGTATATTGATCAAACAAATTTAACAATATTATAACTTAAAATGTAGCAAAGCCAAGTCAAATTCTTCATTTAGAAATGATGAAACATTCTTTCATTTTGATTACAAGTGAACTAGAAACTAGAAAACATTTTCTTAGGTTGACATAATTTTATAAAATAAAAAATAAAAAGTCATACCATCACAACATGAAAAAATAAAAATCCTTAAAACTTCATCAAAACAAAAAATTTATCCAAAAAAAAAAAAAAACAAAAAAACTATGTTTTTGGTAGGATCGGTAGAATCCCATACGATCCTACGATCCTATACGATCCTACACGATCCTACGTACGATCCTACCATTTTTACGATCCTAGTGCGATTCTAATCGTTTTGGTGAGGTTGAATCGTAAAATCGTGCGATCCTACGATCCAGATCGCGATTTTGACAACCATGGTTGGCAGATTTGGCCAAACTCCATAATATATATATAAAAAAAAAAAAAAAAAAAAAAAAAAAAAAAAAAAAAAATTAGAAACATATCATTATCAATTTCTACTAGTTGTATATTTAAGCATATGGATGAGATGGGGAGGAAGATTTTTTGTGCTCTAGAAGACAGGACCACATGATATCATCAAAGTCGTCATTACCATATTCGATCAATTTGTGTAGCTAGCCAAGCAAACAATAGTTGGTCAATTACAAAATTGTTTTAAATTATTCAGAATGCAATTTGGGGAACTAAAGTCGAAGATTCAAATCCTACACCATGGAATAAAATAATTTTCCATAATATATATGATTAAAATTTAAAGAAAATTCCAAAAGCCAACTTGGTCAGTCCAATAAACGTGAGTAGTAATTTAATTCCATACCTAACGATTTCTTTTTGTCTGCTACGAAAATTGTATGTATAGCAATATTCAAATTCTCTATATTTAACAAGAGAAAAGTAGTGACTTGAAATTGAGGGCGATTGATCAGTCTATCAAATTTGGATATGTCTAAAGAGATGGAAACATTTACTAACCTAACCATTTCTTACTTGTACTACAAAAACTATACAATTAAAAGGGTTCAACTTCTCTTCATATATGATGGCCCAAAATTAATGTATTGAATTGACTTTATAAGAGTAACTTTATCGACAAAGTCCTCAAAATCCGGATCCGACAGAAAAGAGAATGGGTGAGAGATTGAGTAAATTGTATAACCATTTCCAATGAATTGGATCTAAATTTTAAAATATTCCAAAATTTATTATTGACCTAATATCTTTTTAGCCGTCATCTTCGCATGTAATTGTAAGGTTATTGCATTGATTAAAATGCTTTTGAATATGATTTTTTTTTTTTTTTTTTTTTTATCATCAGATTAAGCTAGCTACCAATTGGTTTTTGGTGTAAACGGAAATTTAACCCAAAATCTCTAATTCTAATATAAAATTTTTTACCGATTGAGTTAACTGTAACCTACTCGAATATGATGTTAATAGCCTAAGCAAATAATAACTTTAAGAATTATTTAATTATGTAAAATTTGAAAGTTACATAATTAAAAATAAAAATAAGTGTAAAGTTAAGGCATTTCAAAATTTTGGCTTTTGAAATGATTTGAAACTTATTATGGCGATTGCACTATTACAATGCAAAGAGTTGGCTTTTTTTTTTTTTTTTTTTTTGGGTTTCATATCATAATTTTCCTTTTTTGTTTTTATTTTTATTTTTTTAATTTTGGATAAGTTTGTTTTGAAGATCTGGATTAGTAGGAGAGTATCCTATTTTGTAGGAATTTTAAGTGAAATTGGAGATATATTTTTATTGAGTTAACCTCAAGTTATTTCCCTATTAAACCTAAGGTTTAGGGGTATTTTTGAACCACATAAATGTCCAGTCTAAGTCTAAAGAGGAGAATCCTCTTATAGATAGTATAGATTATTATTTAAATTGTCGCTTCATATGCTATGTCATTGCAAAAAAATATTTATTATATTAATAATTACTTAATACGTTTTGCTACTTCTAAAAAAAATAATAAAAATAAATAAATAAGAGCTTTAGTCATTAAAAAAAAGTCATTGTAAGCAATACTTTCGTAGTGAATTCTAATTAGCTCAACTCGTAAAATTTTGTGCTCTCAAATAAGAAAATTGGAATTTAAATTCCAGTTATACCAAAAACCGATTGGTATTTTGACTTGATGATAATAAATAGTCATCATATAGTGTTATATGGAAAATGACTGAGTTACAATGATGAGACAATTTTACTTTAATAAGTATGAAAATATTTTTAAATTTAGCAATTTGCTTATTTGATTGTCTACTATATAATTTTTCTTCTCAAATTGCATATTAATTCCAGATCTACATGATGAACAAGCACTAAAAGCAATAAAAAAAAAAATTTGAACCTTGAAAAATGGAATGGTTTTTCAGTTTCATCATGTCAATATTGAATCAGAGATAAAGAATTGGTTTTCCCTTCGATAGAAAATTAGGAATTGAGTTACTTGATAAGATTTAGTCAATGAATTATGAATTTTGCGTCTGAGAAAATTTAGCACCTAGATAAGGAATTGGTGCAAAGCGTAACTGAGGCCAGTCGTTGCGCCAAGAAATGACACAAGCCAGCACATCTGACTATTATAGTATAAGTATTCAGCCACCTTCTAGTAAGTTTCAATTGAAAGACTATTCAAGGAGGTTAGTTGATACTTGATAGGCCCCAAATCAGGGAAAAAGAAAAGGAAAAAGAAAAAGTCTATATGATTGTTATACCAAAGCCATCCCAAGATCCATCTAGGAAATGTAACTGGATTCAATGTTGGATGATGTGTTTTGAAGTGGAAATATAATCTTTGAGTGATGCTGCTGTTATTATAGTATATAGTGTTGTGATATCAAAAAAAAAAAAAAAGTATATAGTGTTGTGATATCTACAAATTGATGTGTGATTTGTTTTAAATACAATAAAATGGGGATTTTTTAGGGAAAAATAAATAAATAAAGAGATGAATAGTTATTCGTTACTGAAAAATTTGTAATAGTTATTCCATATATTACGTAATAACTCCAAAAAATAAATCCTCAATAACTATGGTTACCCCACACACACACACAACTATTTGAGCATGTGTGTGAGGCTCTTTTTATTATTATTTTAAAGGTTAATAATTTTTATTCAAGATAATAGTAGCAATGGTTTAAAAAAAAAATAAAAAACTAAAATGTTCCATAATATTATATTTCAAAAATATTAAAGGCCTTGTCGCTAAATCTTTTAGCATATGTTAAATTTATATTTTATTAAGAACATAAGGGATTTAAGAGATGGAAAGAACTATCTCTATCTATGTGCTAATGAGTAATGACCTTAAAAAATGAGAGAGAGAGAGAGAGAGAGAGAGAGAGGAGTAACTCTAACCACAAATCACTTTGAATAAAATAAAAGAAGGGGACTTAAATTTTTCTATTGTGATTAGAGTAATTTTACTTTCATCTATATTCATCATTGACGTCACTTTTACTATGCACTAATAAGAATAAAAAAGTGTAGATAAATACGAGGCAAAAAATTCTTTAAAAAATGTAGTTAGATGTATGGAATTACATCTGAAATGATCTTATATATGAAAATGATAGATACAAACAATACCCAAAAATAAATTTTTTATTTTAAAACAATTAAGATGTGGCTACACATTCAATTGTCTAAACAATTAAAACCTCACTTGGGTTGGCCACTTAAGCAAGATGTCCACCAATTTAATCACCCAGCTTGTAGCACCCAAAATAAAATACTGTGAGCTGGGTCATCAAAAAAAAAAAAAAAAAATACTGTGAGCTGAACATAGGCCTAAAAAAGTGTAGATAAATACGAGGCAAAAGATTTTTTAAAAAATGTAGTTAGGTATATGGAATTACATCTGAAATGATCTTATATGTGAAAATGATAGATACAAACAATACCCAAAAATAAATTTTTTATTTTAAAACAATTAAGATGTGGCTGCACATTCAATTGTATAAACAATTAAAACCTCAATTGGGTTGGCCACTTAAGCAAGATGTCCACCAATTTAATCACCCAGCTTGTAGCACCCAAAATAAAATACTGTGAGCTGGGTCATCAAAAAAAAAAATACTGTGAGCTGAACATAGGCCTAAAAAAGTGTAGATAAATACAAGGCAAAAGATTCTAAAAAAAAAAATTGTAGTTAGATTGTATGGAATTACATCTGAAATGACTTTATATATGAAAATGATTGATAAAAAAATATTCAAAAATAAATTAAAAAAAAAAAAAAAACAATTAAGATTTGGCTAAATATTCAGTTGTCTAAACAATTAAATCCTCACTTGGGTTGGCCACTTAAGCAAGATGTCCACCAATTTAATCACCCAGCTTGTAACACCCAAAATAAACTACTGTGAGCTGGGTCATCAAAAAAAAAAAAAAATACCGTGAGCTGAACATAGACCTAAAATTGGGACTTCGATTTTTTTTTTTTAGCTTGAAACCCACCTTAAAAAAGCATCTTTAATCCAATTAGAACAAACGGTTATAACGGTTTTTCAAAAAAAAAAATGACTTTTTCAAACAAGAAGCTCCAGAACTCTCTCCCTAAAGCCCTTAGGTCTCTCCCATTCTGAGGCTATCTTTTCACTCTCGTCCAAAACAATACACACCATGAAGAGAACACACCAATTCAAGCCATTCAGCAGAGCAAATAATACCCAAAATTTCACAGCAAAATTTTCACTTGCAAAAACCTTTCTTAGGCTTCAAGTTACCGGCTGAGTAATGGCCGCCACTCAGCAATTCCTCAGGCGGTCTCTTTTCTGCTTGTTCATTTTTTTGTTCCTCTCTCATATGGGATCTTCTTTAACCGAGTCAGAAGCATTGCTTAAGCTCAAAAGTTCGTTTACAAAAGCCAGTGCTCTAAATTCTTGGGTGAATGGCTCATTGCCTTGTGAGGGAGAAGTTGGGTGGGATGGACTGGTTTGTTCCAATGGCATTGTCACCGATATTCGCCTTGGAGGTTTTGGTTTATCAGGAAAGATAGATGTTGATGCCTTGCTTGAACTTTCTGATCTCCGAAGTATTAGCATTATGAGCAATAATTTTTCAGGTTCAATACCCGCATTCAACCGGTTAGGTTCATTGAGGGCTATATACTTGTCAAGGAATCGATTTTCGGGTGAAATTCCATCGGATTATTTTGCAAATATGGGGTCTTTGAAGAAAGTTTATCTTTCTAGTAACATGTTTACAGGCAAAATACCTTCTTCATTAGCTCAAATTCCCCGTCTTGGTGAATTGCTTCTTGATAACAATCAATTTAGTGGAACTATTCCTTCTATAGATCAACCAACATTGGCATCACTCGATGTTGCAAACAACAAGTTAGAAGGCGAAATTCCATCCAGCTTAACGAAATTCAATGCAAGTACATTCAAGGGAAATGGTGACCTTTGTGGGGAACCGTTGGGCAATGAGTGTAAAGAGGCAGCAGCTGGGCCAGCAGGATCAAAAAACACAAGCATTTCAAAAAATATGATTATTGCAATTGTAGTTGCAGCGGTGGTGCTTCTTATGATTATCGTTGTGATTATTGTAAGATCAAGAAGAAAAAAGAGAGATGAATTTGATGTGCTTGAACATGAAAAGAGAAATTCTGAGGAACATGTTGTAGAGGTGCGGGTGTCTCAGTCCGGGTCTAGTAGAAAAGAAGCCGATTCAATCCATAGGAAGGGCAGTAGCTCAAGCCGTAGGGGATCTAATAAGGGCAAAGGCAATATGGCGGTAGATTTAGTAGTGGTGAATAATGAAAAGGGCGTTTTTGGGTTGTCAGATCTGATGAGGGCATCTGCAGAAGTGCTTGGAAATGGGTCTTCGGGGTCTGCATACAAGGCTGTGATGGCTAATGGGGTGGCAGTGGTAGTGAAGAGAATGAGAGAGATGAATGCACTGGGAAGAGATCAATTTGATGCAGAAATAAGGCAAATTGCGAGTCTTCAACACTGGAATATCTTGACACCTTTGGCTTACCATTTCCGGAAAGATGAGAAGCTTTTGGTATATGAGTACATTCCCAAAGGCAGCTTGCTTTATCTATTGCATGGTATGATTTGTGACAAGTTCTTGCAGAGTCTGCATTTTCTCTTTTGACATCAAAATAAGAAGGGTGTCAATCTATTAGAAAATGCACCCTAGCTTATTTAGCAAAACAAACCCAACAATGTTCCTTTTAATTATCATTTTACAATGGCATATGACTTAATAGGTAAATTTAAGATTTATCTTTTTGGGACCAAGCAGAGAGTGAATTTACATGCATTTTTCTATTGGTGAATCTAGACATCAATGTTTGCTACATAAATGACTTCTAATGATGTCATTGCACTTTTTTAGGTGATCGTGGACCATCACATGCTGAACTCAATTGGCCTACACGTCTAAAGATTGTTCAAGGAATTGCCCAAGGGATGGGTTATATTCACACTGAACTTGCTTACTCCAGTATACCCCATGGAAATCTCAAATCCAGCAATATTCTTCTCACTCCTGACTTTGACCCCTTACTCATAGACTATGGATTCTTCCCGTTGATCAATCCTTTGGATGCAGCACAAGCATTGTTTGCATTTAAGGCGCCCGAGGCAGCAATCTTTGGCCTAATATCTCCTAAATGTGATGTATACAGTCTAGGAATTGTCATTCTTGAAATCCTTACTGGGAAATATCCTTCTCAATATCTAAACAGCAACAAAGGTGGCACAGACGTAGTCGAATGGGTGAACTCAGCTATTGCTGATCATAGACAATCTGAATTGTTTGATCCCGAAATTGCAAGCTCTAGAAATTCAATTGGTGAGATGAAAAAGCTTCTCCACATTGGTGCAGCTTGCACTGAAAGTGATCCCGAGCAAAGACTAGACATGATGGAAGCCATTAGAAGGATAGAGGAAGTGCAAGTAGAGGGAGACCAAGAGGATAGAACAATGTATGTCACACCATCTCTTCGAGACAGCTATGAAGATTCTTTTCCACAGATAACTTTTGAAGCAAGAAATTCATATGACGGCCTTGGAGGGCTATCTAGGACGAGACATGAATCACACAGCTTTGCAAGCCAATCATCAGGGCGTCCAAGTACTGATGATAATTTTGTCTTTGCCATCCCATAATAAATGTAAAGAAGTTTTTATTTTCTTTTGATTAAGGAATTCTCTGTATTCAACTTAATAGGGAAATAAGTTAAATTGAGTGGCCTTTCTTGATGCACCATTTTACAAGAATTTGAGCTAAAGAAAAAGGTCAAGATAAAAATTTAATGCATAGGCACCTTAGCTTATACATGTAAATTTTAAAACATTATTCTTGTTGACCACCGCATACTCTTGGTGCGATGGCCACTTCACAAATCTAAATGCTTGTGGGGTATGGGAGATAAGGACCAGAGTTCAAGTCTCTAGGAAAGAATTTCTATCTTGTATAAAAATAAAAATAAAAAAAAAAACATTATTCTCTTTGAACTCAAAGTAACCTCAACAAAACAAATCTAAGCTTAACAAAGCGATTAATCTTATCGTACTAAAATTATGCATAAGTAGAGTTTAATGGCATGTAACTGTAAGCCATGTTGTTGGAGTAACTTCATGTTGACAGCCATAGAAAGAGCAACAAATTATGAGGAACCCGCACCATGTCTGATATATAACACCATCCAAACCGCCTCTTTAATTATACATTTGGGAGATCCATTTGCTAAATGATAACTACGAGGGGATGCTCGCAGTACAGGTAGTCCCAATTCTCAATTCTAATGCTTTAAACATAGTTTAAATGTTTAATTATTAGTTGCTGTCACAAGTTGACACTGCTAGAATGATTGAACATAGAATAATACTGTCAAATCTTTTGTTTCTGCTGTTCCAGATAATTGCTAATCCAAATTTTAGGTTGGGATCAGCTCAGCTGGGGTGTCTCCTGAAATTGACATGCCTAATTGGAGTTCTGATACACTGTGAAGTTAAAAGTTTGGACATAGTTACACTAATGGTCAATGTTTGTTTTGGTTGAGCTTCAAAGGATCTAATGTGAGTAGAGATAATTACTGGATTGAAAAGATTTAAGGCTAGAAAGAATACTTGTGGTTGGCCAAAGCAGTTTGGCTAGCAATTGAGCAAACCTTCAAAAATCCAATCATTTTTCCTTAATTTGAATCTTTTCATATTGTGTGGTGCATCTCTCTTAATAAAATTTCTATCATAAAAAAAAAAAAAAAAAAAAAAAAAAAAGTACACTTAAAAAATTTTCCATCATTTTTTTAGAGTTCATTGTTTTTGTTTAACATGGCAATCTATCAATATTTGCAGGTGATCTCATGTTGGTAGCTATCTCCCCAGCTTTGGAGTTTAGCATCATACTAGGGTTTTTTTTTTTTTTTGGATCAATCAGAAACTTCTTATTACCGACAAAACCAAAGTTTACAAAAAACACAGCCTCGCAAGTTAACAAAGCCAAACAAAGACACCAAGCAAGGACTGACACTAACAAGGAGGGACTACAAACTAATCCTTCCCAAGTAGAAACAGGAAACAAAATACTAGCCAGAAAGCCTAGAACAGCTTCATAACAGAAATCCTATTGATCAAACAAGGACAAGATTAGGATTGAGCCCCCCACTTATAGCAAAGTACAGTATTTAGAGTTGATCTTTGGAAGCCTGAATTTGCTTCAATCCTGCCTTTAACATCTTTTTTGATCCTCCCCACAGTTTGCTCCTCAGTCCATATTTGGCCATTATGTATGAGTGCATTTCTTTGAGACCAAAAATGGTACACTGTAGCCTAGAGAGCAACATTACAAAGTAATACTCTCAAGCTCTTCCCCTTCCAAGTGATGTCTGCCCAACTGATGTTATCTTGCCATTTGCACACTGCTTGTGGTACTGGCCTACTAGGCAATAGCTCACGACAGTGAACCAAATCCTTTTGGTGAAGGAACATTCAAAGAAAACGTGGTTTCTGCTTTCTATGATGACCCCACGAAAAATGCATTAGCAGTCTCCTGTGTAACCCCATTCAGCAATCCTATCCTTGGTTGTTAACCTATCTTTAATGGTCACCCAATATATAAACAGAATTTTAAGAAAGGAGCCTCTAATATAAACACCATTCATCACTTGGATTTTGATGCTCCTTAAACCTTTGCTGTGGCAATTATGAAGACTGGAGTAACCATGAGTTTTTAGACGAAGGCATTTGGTAAGAACATCTGCAATCTGGTCCTGGCTTGAGGTAAATTTACCTTTGAGGCCTTTGCAGACCACAAATTCTTGGACAAAGTGGAAGTCAAACTTCAATATGTTTTGTTCTAGCGTGGAAAACAGGATTTGAGGCAATAGCTAGTGAAGAGACTTTATCACACCAGATCATATGTGAGTGGGAAAGAAACACACCTACTGATAGGATTGTGGCCAAGGAAAACAATGAAGCCTTTTGTAGATCTTCTATGAAAGGGATTCCCAGCCCAATTTTCATCGGCATATGCAGTTAGGGATAAAGACCCAGGTTGAAAGAGGATGACATCATACCTTCCCTCCGCCATACATTGCATTGGCTGTTAATAATGTTTGTCAATACATGCATTCTCCTGCTGAGACATTAATGTCAGAACCAAAGTTGCTCATGGAAATATTACAGGTATATTGTTCTTCAATATCATGTTCAAACGCAAATTATAAAGTGACTATACAGATCAACAAAAAATTGTCCCAACCTATCCATTCAAGTATATATATAATTATCCACCATATATTTAGAAATTTAATCATATTCATTGAGCTCCATACTAACAGTAAATCCCTCATAAATCCTACTTTCTGCTATGTTTCTGAATCTGCTAAACAACTCCAAATTCAAAACTTCTAAGATATAAACTAATGCATTTCTTGGAATGGAATAAGACTTTAACCGGCTATTAGACCTTTAATTATGACCTTACTTTTTCCATTCCATTATTGTTGGAGGAAGAAGTGCAATTTGAACAAGAATAAAATATTATTTAATAACACGTACTGAATAAATAAAGGGACCTCACCTCTGAGTGACTAGAAAAAACTTACAGGAATATAATCTCATAGAGTGCTGCAAGAAGCTTGTATACCCTATCTGCATAACATTCAATGATCTTCAGCTTCAAATTCACAAATATTAACTTCTGCCTGAACTAAGTTGTCTAGTTCAAAAAGTTTTATAAAGCTGAAGTTCTTTGGCATAGGTACACATTAATCTTGTGATACACTTAAAACGTTTCAACGTAGATACACATTTTTTTTGTACAAATAGTAACATCTGCCTGAACAAAAATATGAGTACCTACGCTGACACGTTTAAGCATATCACAGAGATACTTTAGATCCACTAATGTCTTGCAAGAGAAATTGCCATGACTATGTAGCAACTTCGAAGGTTTCCAACCCCATACATCACTGTGAATCCTGAGATTGAGTTCATCCACTTTACGCACAGTGACATTGCCAATTTATGTATCAACAAGATCAGAACAGTTATGGCAAAAGTTGTATGTTAGGCGAAAAGTATATCTCCAATTTCCATGGTGGTAACATGTCTTTGGTATAACTAGACTAGTCCAAAACAAGGATTCAACCAATGCAGAGGTATTGAAAATAGTTTCAATAATTACTAATTTCTCCAATTTCCATTAAAATGAGGTGAATGGACTTCTTAAAACCAAGTGTACCTGGAAATCGGAAAACCCAATTAAAAAATAACCACATTTTTTTAACCAGTTCTCTTTATTTTCATACGAACCACAAAATTGCTAAGATATAAACTAAGGCATCTCCAATTTCCCTCAAAATTTCATGGAAAAAAAATGAACAAGTAATAATTCATTAACAAGGAATTAGATACATCAGTACATCCAAACAAATCTGCAACCACAAGCAGCAAACAACAACTACTAGGGAATCTGTGGAAACAACACAGCATTAAAGCGTCTACAACAACAAGCAAACAACAACTACTAAATCAAGGACAACAAAACTCAAGTAAACAAACTCCTAGGGAATGACTTAAGAAGATAGAAATTGAAGCTCTAATGTTAAAATTTTTGCAAGCAAGTCCACATTGTATCATTTCAAACACTCAGAATGCATGAAGAGAAAAATACAAGAAAGCTATGTACAACAACAACAACAAAGTCTTATACCAAACTGATGGTTTTAGCTTAAACAGAATTTCACTAAATAAACCAACAAACCCTTTTGCAATTTTAGCTTAAATCTTTCTCATGTTTTCATCAATTTCAAGCAGATTTTGGCATAAATGAAAATTTGATGGTAAAAAAATCATTAAGAATAAATGAAGGTGTACTTAATCACCACTCCATTCTTTACCATCAAATTTTTATTTAATAAGAGCCTACGCTATTCATGCAATTATATACACGGATTTTAGCTTAAATGGAATCTCTGCAACTCTTGTAATAATTCAAAAGAGACAACAATGATTACCCAAAAAATAAAATGATGATTACATGATACTAAGTCAAAAACAAATCTAACTTGTTTGTTTTTTTGTATTAACATAGTGCTAAATCTAAAATGTACTCTTAAGGGTAAAAACGTTACATATTTACATTTTAACAGATACTAGGTCAAAAGCAAATCTAACCTTTTTTTTTTTAATATTATTTGTATTAACATAGATCTAAATCTAAATGGGTGACAATTCCAAACTTTTTCTTAAAATTTTATTTATAGGATCCAAATTCAATGGTGTCACAAGATCGGAGTTAGATAAAGCTTATGCAGGAAAATAAATAATTCAAATTAATCAAATCACAGTAAAATTGCCACACACACACATATATATATATATATGTATGCACGCACGCCCACACACACAAATATATATATATATATATATTTATGACAATGAATTAGGGCAGTTCACAGAGGCAATATGACAAGCAAAGCAACTGTAAAGAAACCCAAAGAGATCACACACAGAGACAATAAGTGAAAGAGTGAGGCTACCATTTTACCCAATTTAGGGAGACAGACAATAACTGAAAGGCTGAGGCTACGATTCAGCAAGAAAAATAAAGAAAGGCTATATAAAGGTTTTCTGACTGACTTCATGTGAAATATTGGGTGGAGTGTCAGATCAGACTCGTGTGGATTATTTGGTAGGGTGTCAGATCAGACCCAACTTCTAGTTGGATTGAGAATTGCACATGGTGCAATTGCAATAAAGGTTGAGATTAAGTGTTGGAAAAAGTAACTCCTAATTTCAATCATTAAATAAAATAAATATTAGAAGAAAGTAAAAAGTTAAAGTTAAAAATGCAAAATAAAAATTGTGAAGAAATAGGATTAATTGCATAGTGCAATTGCATATGATCTCAATCCCTTCTAGTTCACCCTATTAGGGTTTTCTTTTTTTTTATTATACAATGTTTATATTTGGTGAACTATGCCAATGTTAGTTTTAGATTAAAGCTTTCGTGAATTGGGCCACTATATTTGGGTCTATGAAATTTGAGTTTTTAAAAGTCCTAAATATATTAATAAGGCTTCTGTTAAAGGTTGTCCTAAAGACATTCGGTAAGGGCCGTAAGGCTATACTAATTTACTTAAATGATCCTATTTTTATGGAGAATTGAAGATGAAGTCAACAATGAATGGGAGTAAGGGTGTTCACCAAACCACATGACCACACCTAAATCGACCAAAACCACCCACAAAATGGAGAAATTATATCGCACCGCAACCAATGAATCACACCGCATAGTATGGTACGGTGTGGTTTTGTGTGTGAGTGTGTGTATTGTCTTGTATATATTTGTGTTACTTTTTTTGTTACATATATATATATATATATATGTATATATATATTTTTAAACTTGTCATATTGTCATGGTTATTAATGGTAAACTAGTAATTGACATTTGTAATACTTGTTTTGTCTTACAAGTTTTTGTTTTGTTTAAAAGCTACTAAGTTACTGACGGTGCAATCTAGGATTGTGTTATATTGTCATGTCATTGTCAAGCACCATTTTTTTAAAAGGAAAATAAAAAAAACAAAAACAAAACTTTGGGGTAACCAAAACCAACCTAGCATGTGTTGATTAGGAAAAGTCAGCCCAAAATAGAGAAAAACTAGCCCAATTGTTCAAATTTGGCCCAAAGCAAAGGAAAAATCAATTTTGGGTTGGGCCAATCCAGTCCAAAATTTTGAAAAATATATTACCTCAAAACCAACCAAACCGTATATTATACACCGCACTGCACCGCAAATGTGATCGCAAAACTGAGGTGCGATACAATGATGGTTTTGGCCAAATTACACCGCAAAGTACAGTGCTGAAAATGGCTTAAAACCACACCATGAACACCCCTAGGTGGGAGTGTCAATAAAGCATAGAAACAAGCCCATTATTGAATGAATGGACATAAATGCCCCTTAAGCCCTTCTCTTAGTTCATTTTATTTTAGCTTGGTTTCTTTCTTTCAATTTTTCACTTCCTTCCCTGTTCCCACCCATCCAACTCCATGAATGACTCTTCATAAAAAATAAAAATAAAAATCTCCACAAATGACTACATCCAAAATGGTTCCATTTTAAAATTGGCTTTTGTTAATGAATGGTCTAGCCATCTGTTAAGGCTATACTAATTTACCTAAATGACCCTACTTTTAGGGGAATTGAAGATAAAGTCAACAAGTGGGTGAGTGTCATAAAGCATAGAAACAAGTCAATTATTGTATGATAGGACAAAAATGCCCCTTAAACAATCTTTTGGTTCATTTCATTTTGCCTCCATTTCTTCCTTTCAATTTTTTACTTTCCCTCCAATTCCCACCCATCCAAATCCGCGAATGACTCATCCAACCCAAAAAAAAAAAAAAAAAAAAAATCCATGATTGACTACATCCAAATGGTTCCATTTTAAAATTGCCTTTTGTTAATGGATGCACTAAGGGCTACTGGGAAGCCCACAGGCTCTCTATTATATCTCTCTCCCTCTTTGCTTGCCTTATGTCCTAAGCACCAGATTGGTTTATACATTCATGGTTATAGTCCTTCTATGGTCTTCCTTATCTCTATTGTTAAGTATGGAACTAACTTAAGCATTAGAGTGCTTTCTGCTTTTTATGCACAACATAGGTTGCATCAACCTTCAGCAAAGCTCCGTTCCCCATCAAACAAAGTCTATTGTGCAGGTGTCAAACTCAATCCAGTGGTTCAGAAAATTTCTGACCTAACATGTGTAGTCATGGTACTATCCTACCGCATCCTATTCTGCCATGTCCTCCCTAGAGGATTCCATCACTTACATATACAAATTATTCCAAAATAATACAAGCAATATCAAGATTTTTTATGTGCTTGTTTAAATTAATTGTTGCTATCACAAGTTGATACTGCTAGAAGGATTGACTATAGAACGATACTGTCACACACTTGTGTCAAAATCTTTTGTGCTGCTGTTTTAGATATGCTTATACAAATTTTAGGTTGGGATTAGATCAGCTGGGGCGTCTCATGGAAATGACATGCCTTATTGGTGTTCTGATGGACTGAATTTAAAGTTTGGGCACAATTACAACTAATGGTCAATGTTTAGTTTTGTTGAGCTTAAAAGGATCTAATGTGAGTAGAGATAGTTACTGGTTGAAAAGATTTAAGGCTAGAAAGAATGCTTGTGGTTGGCCAAAACAGTTTGGATAGCAATTGAGCAAACCTTCGAAAGTCCAACCACTTTTCCCTAATTTTTGAAGCTTTAGATACTATAGTACATGGTGCATCTCTTATATATTACCAATTATTCAAAGATGTTTAAAG
Source organism: Quercus robur (assembly GCF_932294415.1). NCBI lineage: Eukaryota > Viridiplantae > Streptophyta > Magnoliopsida > Fagales > Fagaceae > Quercus > Quercus robur. The sequence goes on from NC_065538.1 coordinate 3,543,234, forward strand.
GAGAGTACCCTTTTGTTTTCTTAATAAAGTTTCAAAAATTTTTTTTTTAATGTACGGTTATATTAAAGTTGTGGCATTGAATTTTTTAAGAGTTCATTGTTTTTGTTTAACATGGCAATTAATCAATATTTACAGGTGTGAAGATCTCATGTTGGAACCTATCTCCCTAGCTTTGGAGTTTGGCATCATACTCAACAGAATATTAAGGCTCCGTTTGGGAGTTCATAAGGAAAGAGAATAGAATGAAATAGAATGATTATAAGAAAATGGAAATGAATAGAATGTATTTAAGTAAAGGGAAATGAATTGAAAAGAAAAGAATGGAATGGAATAGAATTAAGTAACCTTGATTGGATGTTTTAAAATAAAGGAATGGAAATAAATGAAAATTAATGGAATGTAAGTAATCTTGTTTGGGAGCAACATGGAGAGAATGGAATGGAATCATTTTATGACAATATTACTATTAGACCCCTATTTTGAAATAAAGAATTGAATATACAAGGGTATTTTGAGAGTTTTAGCAAAAAAATCATTAAATCTAATTTCATTCCCTTCCATTCCTCCCAATTTCGGGAGGAATGAAAATTTGAGGTTTTAAGGGAATAGAGAGGAATGAGTGTTCCCTCCTACTTAAATTCCCAAACAAGGGAATGAGTTTTTCATTTCCTCCATTGAAACTCCCAAACAAGGAAAGGGAAGAATATTCTAAAATGATTTTTTTCATTTATTTCTATTCCCTCCTCCCAAACGAAGACTAAGGCTTCACTTGAGAGTTCATAAGGGAATGGAATGGAATGAGATGGTCATAAGGGAATAAAAATGAATAGAATGAAATGGAATGTATTTAAGTAAGGGAAAGAAATGGAAAAGAATGGAATGGAATGGAATTAAGTAACCTTGATTAGATGTTTTAAAATAAAGGAATGGAAATAAATGAAAATGAATAGAATGTAAGTAATCCTGTTTGGGAGCAACATGGAAAGCATGGAATGGAATCATTTTATGACAATATTACTATTAGACCCCTATTTTAAAATAAATTGTTGAATATATAGGAGTATTTTAGGAGTTTTAGTAAAAAAAATCATTAAATCTAATTTCATTCCCTCCCATTCCTCCCAATTTTGGAAGGAATGAAAATTTAAGATTTTAGGGGAATAGAGAGGAATGAGTGTTCCCTCCTACCCATTCCATTTCCTTTCACTTAAACTCCCAAACAAGGAAATGGACTTTCCATTCTCTCCATTAAAACTCTCAAACAAGAGAAGAGAAAAATATTCTAAAATTATTCTTTTTATTCATTTTCATTCCATTCCCTCCTCCCAAGCGGAGCCTGAGAAAGGAGCCACTAATACAAAACTTGGATTTTGATGCACCTAAAAGAATTGCTATAGTAAAAATTTGCATCAACATATGCAGATAGTGATAAAGACCCCAGTTGAAAGAGGATCACATTCACATCTCACCTTCTCTTGGCCAGACATTGCGTTGCTGTTAATAATGTCTATCTTTTTTTTTTTTTTGGTTTCCCACAATATTTCCTCAAAATTTTCAACTAGAGACTAATCACTGTCCTCGATAAATGGGCCCATAGTGGGGTAAATCGCTGGCCCAGGGAGTTTTTTCAAAATGCTGGTGTCTGGACTTGAATTAGAGAGCTCCTAGTCAAACTCAAGACAGCCACTTTAAGACCAAGTGCCCAAACACTCAGCCAACCCCACTGGGTTGTTAATAATGTCTATCAATACATGCATTCTCCTACTGAGACATATTAAATGTTAGAACCAAAATTGTTCATGAAAATATCAATAGTATACTGTTCTTCAACATCATGTTCAAAGACAAATGATAAAGTGACTATACAAATCAACAAAAAAATTGTCCCAACCTATCCAATTCAAGTATCTATATAAATATCCACCATATATTTAGAAATTAAATCATATTCAAACTTTAATTCAATCATTCAGTCAAAGTTGTAGATTTCACTTCAAATTCCAACCAAACAATATCACATATTAGCTAAAAATAATATGTTTACCACCGAAGAAGAGGAAAAAAAAGAGAGATTAATTTCGGACCATCAAAAGGTAGGTTTCGATCTTGATACACATTTTTAGAATCAGCATTAATGTCTACACTAATCATTCAACTCCATAATAACTGTAAATCCATTATAAATCCTACTTTTTGCTATGTTTCTAAATTTACTCAACAGCTCCAAATTTAAAATTGCTAGATATAAACTAATGCATGTCTGGGACTCTAACCCGCTATTAGGCCTTTAATTACAACCTCACTTTTTTCCATCACACTATTGTAGGAATTGCAATTTGAACAAGAATAAAATATTCTTTATCCAAAAAAATAAATATAGAAGGTGACCTCACCTCTGAATGACCAAGAAAAAAAATGACAGGAATTTGACGTTATAAAGTGCTGCAAGAAGCTTGAATACACTATTTGCATAACATTCCTCCTAATGATCTGCAGCTTCAAATGTACAAATATTAACATTTGGCTGAAGTAAGCTGTCTAGTTCAAAAACTATTTTGAAGCTGACAATCTTCAGTCTCGGTATACATTCGTCTTGTGATATACTTAAATGTTTCAACGTAGGTACACATATTTTATGTACAAATATTAACTTCTGCCCGAACTAAAATATGTGTACCTACGCTGAAAAGATTAAGAATATCTCATAGACACTTCAGAACCACTAATGTCTTGCAAGAGAAAAGGCTATGAGTATGTGGCAACTTCATAGGTTTCCAACTTCACATAACATGGTGAATCTTAAGATCAAGTTCATCTGCTTTATATGCAGTGACATTGCCAATCCATGTATCAACAAGATCGGAACAATTACGACAAAAGTTGTATGTGAGGTGAAAAGTATATCTCCAATTTCCATGATGGTAACATACCTTGGGTATAGCTAGACTAGTCTAAGACCAAGATTCAATCAATGCAGAGCTATTAAAAATAGTTTCAATAAGTTAAACATGTTAACTAGTTTGTCTCCCACATTTTTCCTTAAATGAGGTCAATGGATTTCTTAAAACCAAGTGTATTTAGTATTCAGAAAACCCAATTAAAAATCACCACAGTTTCTTAATGCAAATGTGCCAATTGTCATTAATTTCATAGAAACCTCAAAATTGCTAAGATATAAACTAAGGCATCTCTAATTTCCCTCAAAATATCATGAAAAATAAATAATGAATGAATGAATGAATAATTCATTAACAGCTATCTAGATATAGGTTCATCCAAAAAAATCTTTAAACATATGCAGCAAAAAAACTAGCAGCTACAACAAGAAGCAAAGCACAACTACCAAATCAAGGACAACAAAACCTAAGTAAACAAACTCCCTAGGAATGACTTAAGATGGATAAAAATTGAAGCTTTAATGTTAAAGTTTTTGCAAGCAAGTCAATAAATATAAGAATAATTAGCAAAAAAATAAAATTTACTATTCCAAACTTTTTCTTAAACTTTTATTAATAGGACCCAAATTCTGTGGTGTTACAAGCTCTGTGTTAGATTTACAAAGCTTATGCAGAAAAATAAATCATCCCAATTAATCAAATCACAATAAACTCACTAATACATAAATTATGTCATTTATGTGGCACAATATAACAAGTAAAGCAACTGTAAATAAACCATCTTCTCAGGAAAAAAAAAAAGCAAAGAAACTAAAACGGAACAAGACCTTACACTAAAAAAAAAAAAAAAAAAGACATCACACAACACAAAGATGCAATTTTGGCAAGACAGATAACTGAAAGGGTGAGGCTACCATTTAGTAACTTAGGGGGTGTTTGGTAGAGTAGTTTGAGAATTGTTGTTTGAAATTTTTTGAAATACGTGTAAGTGAAAAAGTATGTAAAAATGCGTGTAATGCTGTTTAAAATGTGAGTTTAAACTCACTTATCAAACAGGCCCTTAATTACCCAATTTTTGCAATCCGACAAAAATTGAAAGTCAAAGGCTAACATTCAGCAGAAAAAAGAAAGGCTAAGGCTACCTAAAAAACTCATGTGAATTGTTAGGGTTTGGTGTGGTGTCTGATACTCAGATCAGACCCAAATTCCAATTATACCCCCCTTTTTTTTTTCACATTGTTTATGTTTGGTGAACTAGACCAAGATATTAGATTAGAGCTGTGGTGAATTGGGCCACTATATTTGGGTCTCTCTCCATCTCTCTCCTGATGATAATTCATTATTATCAGACCAAGACACCAATTGGTTTTTGGTGTAGACGGTGATTGAATCTCAGGTCTCTTATTCAACCATCAAAGACTTTACCAATTGAGCTAACTGTAACTCACCTCTCTCTCTAGTAATTTCAAATGACATATTTACATTAATTAGTATCAAAATATTTTTATTTTTATTAACTTTTTTTTGTTGTTGATAAAATGGACTTTCATTAACAGAAAAAACTAAGAAACAAAAAAGAACAATTAATCCTACAAATATTAGTAATAGCAATAGGAATGTTGAACTTAATACAAGAAAAGGACCTTCTAAGACTACTAATTAACTAGCTTAGCAGATGCATGAGCTGCAACATTACATTCTCTACTAGTCCAATTTTAAACTATTTCTGATTAAGGTGGAGATGGACCAGTGCACTTGCTTTCCCTTTGAACTCATAGGCACTAGATATTCGATACAAGTTTTTTGCATCCCCTTCCACAATAATCGGCTCCCATTTTTCCTCAAGGGCAATTTGAAGAGCCCATAGAGTAGTTGCTGCTTCAGCTTGTAAAGGAGAGCACAACTCATAAAGTTTAGCTCATACCTAAATGATTTCTCCGTTGTTATCTCTAGCTACTACAACCAAGGTGGAAAACTCATGGGAGATTGCAGCATCTACATTCAACATGATCCAATCTGTTGTAGGTGGGGCCCAGTGCTTCGCATTACCTTTCACTCTAAATGGTTTTTCACTTATCATTGCAAAAGCTAATTCTTGGAGCCTATTTTCAATGTTCCTGGTGGCTGGTAGTAGCAATAATTTTAGCTTTGCCACCATTTTGTAGAATTTGATTTCTCCATCAAAGGTGAAGATATAAGGATAGCTTGAGAATTTCTTCATTTGTCCATACATCCCATATTTTGAAAGTTATGTCACCACTTTGATGATATCTTTACATGAGTTTACTGGAGCATTGTCTGATTTTAAACCCCACTTGCCAGCAAACCATATTGCTCTAGCAATAGGGCATTTAAAAAATAGGTTAGTACATGTCTTCACAGCACTTTCACATAAAGGACAAAGATTATCATTAGACCCTAGTCTTAAAATCAGATTTTCTTTAGTTGGTAGTGAATTTGAACCAATTCTCCAAAGTAGCATCTTTACTCTCTTAGGTGCTTTTAAGCTCCAAATCTTCTTACTCTACTTTATATGCAAATTTTACGGAGAATACACTTTTAGAGTCCTTAACCCAAATTAATTCACCAGGTCTTGGACTCAGAGGGATTGAAATGCTCCAAATGGCGAAAGCACTTTGCTAGGCCGACACTGACATTGAAAGACGATAGTAGGAGCAACTTTTACTTTATTATGAGCCCAAATGATGGATTCAATAAGTTCTTGCCAATAACCACGTCCGTTGAATAGAAACATTAAATTAAAAATCCATATAAAATTAGCACCTAGGAAAAAGAGGTCATATGCAGATAACGAGGAACCGCATGAATCAGATTTTTTGAGGAAAATACCAAGAGAGAATTGGATTTGGTAGACAATGTGTGGTTAGTAAACAATGATCGGTTTTTTAGCAAGCTACAGAATGTATCGTCAAATATTCAATATAATTCCACAAGATCTATTTTTGTTCAAGTAACGGATTCTAGCCAATTGAAAGGATCTTCTGATCAATCCAAAGATCATTTCCATTCCATTAGTAATGAAGATTCAGAATATCACACATTGATCAATCAAAGAGAGATTCAACAACTAAAATCATTTTCGTCTTTGGTAAATTTCTCAATGGCCATAGTCATAGTGATCCTCCTATTCAACTATTTCAACGATTTTCAAACACCTCATAGCATTTTTAGGGCGTTCAAGATGTCAATCATTTCTATATGATTTGATTTCTTGTACATTGCCCCTTTTTTCTAATGAGTTTCGAATTTAAAAATCATTTATTGATATATAATCTGATTGAGGTAAATCCATAACTTCAATTCAATTCTTTTTTTCTCTATTTTCATCATAGGATGATCATTCAAGTCTTTTTAACCTTTGGGTCATATCAATTAAACCTTCTATAATTAGCCTAATCAGTAAGATAAATTCTTTGGTCTTAAGATTCTGATGCACATATGTATGGGCCTTGGTATTGAATTCTCGTGGTGCCTATTTAGGCTTTTCTAAAGTGTAGATTCAACCCAGGCAAGTAGGCCATATGGGCTGTCCTCATGTGTCTTTATGTCTTTTAGTGGCCTTTTGGGTTGAATTTGTGGACCCATTCTTTCTTTTAATTACAAATGTTTGTAATCAATTTGGGCCAGATCTATGGGTTGGAAACTTGATCCATTAGTGAAGAAAAAACTCATGGATCTTGAGGATTAAATTGGTGGGCCCATCTTGACCCAATTTCATGTGTTGGTTTTTCACGGGTAGTGGGCTATTGCAATGGACCTTGAGCTGACTTTGTGGTCTTCAGGCTTATGCTAAATTTCCTCTAACGAATGGCCCTCACTGAAACAAAGATTTTAAAATCTTATGGTAGAAACTCAAATTAAACTTCCTTGGCTGCCATGCTAGGCATGTCAAGTCTCCAAAATGTTTTTCCACTAAGGAGCGTTTATTGCACATGCTAATACACACTGTCCAAAACAACTAAAAACATGACTTTAAATCATGGTTTTAAACTTGAAAACGTAACTTAATGATTTTAAGTTGTTTTGAGCAGGGTGGGTTTACATTCTTATTAAAAGCAAATGACCATTCATTGATTTAAATTAATATATATATATATATATATTAGGTTGAATCATGTATGAATCTTGTGAATTTTTTTTTTTTAGATCAAATTAAATTAAATATTGGCCTGAGTGAATAAAGGTTGCACGATGGCCATATCCCCCTTATGTCTTTGGCCTTAACACGAAAATTTCTTCTCTCTTATTTTTTGAGTCAGTTTTCCACAAGAGAACAATGAGGTCTTTGTTTGCTCAAATGAACAAACTTCAAGTTCCAAGTTCCAACTCATTGCCAGAATTATTATATATTCTATGGAGTATTATTATTATTATTAATTTGCTGACAATATTTTATTTATAATCTATAAGTCAACCTTTCTCTAGCTACTTTATAGACCACCACTACAGCTGGAAATATATGAAAATGAATATATAAAATATAAAAAAGTTGCAAATCTAAGCTTCTAACCTGGCACACAATTGTAACCCACCTTAACTCTGAGATTAGTATTACCATTAAAATTTTGGATGCAATAACATTCCGTACACTTAATTATCATTTTCCCATGCTAACACGTTGAACCAGGACGACGTGTATTCGGCGCTACAATCATTATAAATAGAAGCTTCATTTGAAAACAAATAATAAAGGTTAATATTTTAAGTTTTGTTTTGTTCTTTTGTGCCGCAAATTTCTAGGCTTACCCAAATATTCTGTCATATTCCACATCTAAAAGCTACATTATCTTCAGTAATAAACAAAATCTTATTAGACCCTAGCTTGTACCCATTAGATGTATGATTTTCTTTTTTTTTTAATTTTTTTTTTAATAGAAATACATGAATAATCAAATTAATAATACCGTTTATGTAATAGCCTTTGAGAAAAATTGGTATGTACATGAAAATAATAGACAAATGCTTACTTTAAACACTTCTATGCTTTTTACAATAGAACTTTCTCTTAGTTTCAATTTTTATATATAATATTATATTGAAACTTAATTATAGGAAAAGTATATGAACATTCAATGAAATTGATATGAATCCAATTATGGGTCCGTTTGGATTGAGCTTATTTTTGTTGAAAATGAAAACTGAAACTGAAAACACTGTAGCAAAATAATTTTTAAATGTGTGAATAGTGCCGTGAGACCCATTTTTAATGAAAAAGTTGATAAAAAGTGGAGTTTGTGGGACCCATAAACAGTATATAAGTCACTGTTCATGGCTGAAAAGTCAACAATATGCGGCTGAAAAAAAAAAAAAAAAAAAAAAAAACGCGGACGCATACGTGAGACGTGCTATCCAAACATACACTATGTTTATGAGATATGCTACGTCTACAACATTTGTTTTTGTTTTTCTCAATATTATTCTTTAATATATATATATATAATATTTAATGGATTAAAGCAGGACTCATTTGGTATATTGAGCCTAACTTTTATTTTTCCTTAAAATCAAATTTTCAGTGTTTAGTATAGAAAAGGTTTAAAAAGGGAAAAAGCATTATGGATTTTTTTTGTTAAAGTATCATCTTTTCCAGAAGTGTTTATTTTTGTTATATAAAATTTTACAAAGCTCAATTAAAAAAAAAAAAAAAAGCCACATTAAACGCAATCCTTTTTTTTGTTTTGGTTGAAAATAACGCAATCCTATAACTTCTTACTTCTTTAATAATTAAATTGTACATCTATCCTATATAAAATAAAATAAAATTGTACATCTATGACACTTGTGGCTGTATAGCACTAGCACACGATTTTACTTCACGTTCTTGCAATGTGTACAGTAAAGAAAATAGAAATGACAGCAAAATGTTGAGTTTCTCCAAACCCACCCTGCACCACTCGTGCAACTCTGAATTTAAAAAACAAATGTACCCTGGCCAATAAGATTTTGATAAAATGTTTCTCTCTTCTCTAGATTGTTCTTAATTTGATAATTAATAACAAGCTGCACTTGTACCCTTGGCATATTCCAATCCACCATACACTAGCTTCCAAAACATAAACAATATTTAATGAGAAAAACAGATAGCTGATATGGTGTATTTAAATCTTATGCCAGCTTAAAATAAGTGTCTTATACATTTATTTTATTTTTTTTTTTGGTACATTAATTGGGATGGGGAATTCAAACCAAGTTATTATAGTTCAATATGTACTAAAATACAAAATTCTTAATAGTGTCTTATAACTTTTATTTCATTTTATTTTTATAAATAATGATATAATTTAGATCTTTTTGAGTATTTGTCTATTTTCTCAAGTGTATCCAATCTTCTTATTTGCCTGTTTCATGACCCCAAGATACTGACAAGAAATTTTTAACCCAAGATCTTATGAATATTATAAAGTCTTAGGAACCACTTAACGAGCACCTTGTGTCTTATAACTTTTATTTTATTTTATTTTTATAAATAATGATATAATTCAGACTTTTTTGAGTAACTATTTTCTTGAGTGAATACAGTCTCTTTATTCGCTTATTTCATGAGCCTAAAATACGGACAAGAAATTTCTAACCTAAAATATCATAAATATTACAAGGCCTTAAGAACCACTTAGTCAACGCCTTGTGGCTTATAACTTTTAAATACTACTAATTTTTTCATTTTAAATTAATTTTATAATGTTTGATTATTCTTGATGCAAATTATATACGTATATGCAAGCATGCATGCATGTAACTGTCGGCCTATTTTGTCAGTTGATTGGTTGACTTCATTAAATTCATCATTTGAATCTAATATTAGTTTTTTTTTAATTATTTAAATTTATGTTGTATTTGTATATAGCCCAGGCAACAGGAAAAATTATTAGGTATTTTCGGAGTATAATAAATGTGTAATTTTTCCTTTTATATAAATGGTAGATCTCACTATAAATTTAATTAGTGAGACCCACCATTTATGTGAGAGGAGTAAGTATACATCTATAATATTTTGGGAGTACACAATAATTTTCTAGCAGCAAAGGTAGACATGAATATCTGCTAAATATTCGCTAATTAATCTTATAGTAGAGGAATTAATTTAGGTCAAGCCAGCAGATTACGCTTATGCCTGGCTGGCACTAATATGAAACACTTTATTGTAAAATGCACATCTTTTTCCATAAAATAAAAATGCACATCTCTTTCTCTGTTAAAAGGAATTGGGAAATGTTTCTCAAAAAAAAAAAGGAATTGGGAAATGGGAATCCTGGAAATTTTTAGATTCAAGCATTGCCTTTTTTTTTTCTTTATCTTTTTTCTTTTTTCTTTTTTCAATCTTTTTATGAGAGATTCAAACATTGCCTGCTAGAAAGTACACAGAAAGGTGGGGGAAAAGAGAGAAAGGAATATATATGCTCATAAATCACCAAAAAAACGCATACAAAGGAAGATTCATGACGACTCTCATATTACTTTATGGGATGTACTTTTTTTACTTTGTGGTTTTTCAATATCACCAAATAGTATATATATTTAAGTGAAATGTTAATTGACACAGTAAGGTGTTCATTAATGATAATTTATTATTTATTGTGAGATTCACTTAATAAAAAATGAGAAATGCTAATAAATATTCTTAAGGTATTAGTTAATAATTCATTTAAAGAAAAATTTATGGGAAAATAAAAAAATTAATATTTTGACAACTTTTTTCATTTCTCATAAAAGTGGTGTTAACTACAATAGATTGTTAACCAATGCTCTAAGAACACTCATTAGCATGACTCATAAAAAATTAGTATAAATTGATGAAATGACTGAATCTAATGTTGAAATAACAGGTGAAACTCAAAAAGTTTATTTTATTGACTCTACATCTTATAAAATTGGTCAAAAAGTTGACTTTATTGACATAAAGTTCTTTCTTATCGTACCTTGTGGTACTCATTAACACTACCCTTTATATAATAATTTGCATCACTATTGTGATATATACATATACAATACAGGTACATGATCAAAACATACATGCCCGAATATGGAAGCACCTTACTATCATTTTTAATGAAACATATCTAATTGTGTTACCCTCAATTTTGTTAGCAAACAACACCCTTTAGGCATTCTTTCTTTTTTAAATTAACTTTTTAACTAAAAAAAATCACGAGATACACTATTTAATATCTTGTTATTCGATGAGTAATATTTAAAATAAGAAATTAAATTAAATTTTTAAATGGATGCTAAAATATATAGATATGATAAGATTTGAATCTATTGTTCCCCTTCATGAGGATTGGATCCAAATGGCTTAAGCCTATGAGTTTGAATCTAATTATTTTATATTAATCACTCCCTTTTATTATTTTTATTCAATGTGCGACTTTATTCATACTTTTTTTTTTTTTTAAAGAAATAAACACACACACAAAAGGGAGAGTGAAATGGGTTTTAAAACAAAGGCACTAAACTCCACTAAAAAACCATGGTAGAACTTTACTTATACATGTATACATAATAATTACTTTATATATATATATATATATTTATATATAATTTCATAGTTACAATAATAATATATAAATTCATATTTGAATTCATTTCCTTTTATTCAAAACAATTTTTTTTTTTTTTTTATCAATTAAACTAACTGAAACTTCACGTTGATTTGCATTTTGAACTTTGAAGATTTAACTCAAATAAAAACACTAATAATATTATATATTTGAAATAACATCTTATACTTCATCATTCATTTTAAACTCCACATGTTATGTTAATAAAAATTCAATCATTTTCTTGCTAGATCACTATGTGGGCATAGGGTTAGACACATGGACATGGCATATAACTCTTTATAAAGTAAGGTGGCCTGATTAGACATGCAATTTAAACCCTTTTAAAGTAAGGTGGCCTACCACTAGACCTTGTGGCCCAAATGGTACCCGGTTTATCATGAAACCGCTAGCTCAGTAGTTCAAGCCCCCCGCAATAACCAATTACCTAGCCAAAAAAAAAGTAAGGTGGCCTGGTTGTATTCTCCAAAAATAAAAATAAAAAATTAAAAAAAAAAAAATAGACTAGGAATGTAGGCCTGGTTGGACCAATCAAATTTCGATATACATCAAGTATTTCAAAAGATGCCTTGTCTTTCCAATAGGAAAAAAAAAATCCGTACGTTACTGTTGAAGTCTAATCACTAATGGACACAAACTATACACCGTTCAACTCCCATCAAGAAAATTAGAATAAGTGAATATGTAACGTTGCTTTCATTGATTTACCTTAGAATTAGTTGATCAGGTTACTCTTTAATTGGTTAAGTGCTATTGTATTGTCAATGTCTCTTAAATTAAGATACTTCTCTTGATTTTAGTTAGCGTAATTGGAAAAGGTTTTTTTGTTGTCAGTCTTGAAGGTGGGTCATTGATTGGAATTCGATTGTTACTATAAAAAAGAATTAAAATACTTAATGAAAAAGGAAAAAAAAAAAAAAAAAAAAAACAATGAAAAACAATTCATATTAAGAGAGATATATAATATATTTGTGTCTTCATCTCTCTCTCTCTTCTAAGTTTTAGCACTTAGAGCATTCACATCAGCTCGTGGATACTTTTCTAAAATACAAAAAATGCTCCAATTTACACATTTTATCCCAAAATCCTTCCACATCAGTTCATGTAAAAATGTCTAAATATACATGATGTCTTGCAAAATGAACAGTAACCGTGCATATATACATGGTTATTGTTCACCGTATAAACGATTTTTTATATTATTTTCTCTCCTCTATCAAACTACTTCTCTTTCCTAACCATTACAACAACCCAGCACACCAGAATAACCACCAAAGCACCAAACCCAGCGACACCACCAAATACCGCAATCTAGCACAGAGTATTAACCAAACTCAATTGAAAATTAACCCAAAATCAACAGAAAACCCAAAATCAACTGAAAATTAACCCAAACACATCCACAGATAAATCAACATAGAGATACACTTGCTCAAAAGTGAAAAAAAAAAAAAAAAAAAAAAAAAAAAAAAAAAAAAAAACCACAGAGATACACAAAGATACACTTGACTGGAACGATCGGAGCTTGTGGGTCTCGCTTAATCGGAGCTCATGGGTATAGGTCTTGCCTGATCGGAGCTAGGGAGATACAGTAACTGATCGGTGCTTGTGGATCGGAGCTAGGGAGATCGGTATAGAGATGATTCAAAAAATTGATTCAGAAAGGGAGATCGGTATAGAGATAATCAAAGCTAGGGAGCTGTGGATCGAGAGGGAGAGTTGATTCAGATTTGGGTATAGAGATGGGTTATGGGTGTAGAAAGCTGTATCAGAAAAAATGGGTTCAGAGAGAGAGAGAGAGAGAGAGAGTGTGCGTATAATAAAAGGGTCGGTTGAGGAAATAATAAAAAAATTGAGAAAATTGATTATTTAAATAAATGAGGTGATAAAATAGATGAACTGATGTGGGTGTTTTGTAAAAGTAAATGTGTAAAATAGAAAAAGTAGGTTTTTTGTATAAAAATGGATGTATAAAATACATGAACTGATGTGGTTGCTCTTAGGGTGGTTTCGATAAATTTTGAATATGATATTGCAGCATGTCTGCATGTGTGTATATAATAATCACTCTACATATACAGTCATTTAATAATCATAATTATTTAATAATTTTGGTAAGTATGAAAAAACAATAAGTTTGAATTTGGTAAAGATAGAGGATAAAACTCATGTTTTACACCATTCAATAAGAGATTATCACATCATTTTTTTACTTAAAATTCAATACATCCTATCATATATAATAACATCTCAATAAACTCAAGTTAGATTTTCAAATGAGTATTAGAATTAATTGGAGGGGTAAAATTTGTGTTTTACACCGCATCCTCATTGAATTTAACCTCTAAAACAATTACTTCATCTAAGACAATGTATCTTGCTTGTTTTCACATAAAATTACTTATTTTGACACATACAAAACATTACTTATTTTGTTCTATCTTTAAATAAATTTGAAGTTTATTTACATATGTTTGTCATTATTTAAGATTGAAAAATGTTAAGGGTAGTACTAATTCTACTCCCTCCGTCCCACTTTGTTTGTCCTGTTTTGAAAATCAAACTTTTTAAGTGAACATCATTTATTATCTTGTCTACTTTTTAAAAATGTATGAGTTTCCAAAACTATCCTTAAATAAATTTATCAAAAAATTGAATTATTAATAAAATAGGGGTATAATAAGAACATTAATAAATAAAGGGTTTTGCTAACGAATGCCCTTAGGGCACTCCTTAATAATCCACTTTAGGAAAGTTTTAATACCACTTTTATGAGAAATGAAAAAAGTTGTCAAAATATTAATTACTTTTTTTTTCATTTCCCATCAAAACTTTCTTTATATGAATTATTAACCAGTACCCTAAGGGCACTCATTAGCATTTCCCATAATTTAATGACTTTTATTTTTAGAAACATGATAATATTTTGGGACATCCCAAAATAGAATAGAGGACAAACAAAGTGAAACGAAAGGAGTACTAAAAAAGAGATCTACAAACTACGTCGTAATAAATATGAATGATGTCACATAAAAAAAACATAGAAATTAATTATTATTATTTTTGTATTATAATACATTAGCTTGTAAGATTTAATTAGTAAAAATTGTATTGTTCTTGCCCTCTAGATTTATAAATGTATGAGATAAGTTTTAAAAGTATCCAAAGATTGTAGTCCATCTCCTTCTTCATCTAAGTTTATATTTAGAAGGTTCTTTGGAGTGTGTGCCGTACTTTAAATCATTCCCTATATTCTTGGATTTGTGTGCGCGAGTAAGAGGGAGAGATTAGAGGCTGTTTGGTTAACCAATTTCCACAACTCAATTCTCAGTTTCCATAACTCATAACTCAAAAATGGTGGGACCCATAGTAAAAAGGTTGTTTGGCCAAACGATAACTCTGTTTCCATAACTCTGTTTCCATAACTCAATTCTCTGATTTTTGAGTTATGAGTTATGGAAACTGAAAACAACAAAAGGCTGTTTTCAGTTTCCATAACTCATAACTCAATGGCATTTCCGTAAATAAACACATATGAGGGACCCACAGCCGCAACTTTTGACCACCTTTTGACTTTTTTTTTTTTTTTTTTTTTTTTCTTTTCTGGGTTGGCGTTGGCTGTTTTTTTTTTTTTTTTTTTTTTTTTTTTTTTTTTTTTTCTTTTTCTTTTTCTTTTCCTGGGTTGGCCGTTCAGGTTTTTTTTTTTTTTTTTTTTTTTTTTTCCTTTTTTTTTTCTTTTCTGGGTTGGCGTTGTTCTTTTTTTTTTTTTTTTTTTTTTCTTTTTCTTTTTCTTTTCCTGGGTTGGCCGTTCAGGTTTTTTTTTTTTTTTTTTTTTTTTTTTTTCCTTTTTTTTTTCTTTTCTGGGTTGGCGTTGTTTTTTTTTTTTTTTTTTTTTTTCTTTTTCTTTTTCTTTTCCTGGGTTGGCTGTTCGGTTTGTTTTTTTTTTTTTTTTTTTTTTTTTGTTAAGCTTCGGTGAGTTGGGTATTAAAAAAAAAAAAAAAAAAAAAAAAAAAAAAAAAACTGTACTGGCTGACAGGTGTGGGACCCATGAATAGTGTGAAAAAATTGAGTGATGAAAATAAAAATGATGTTGCCAAACGAGTGTTAAAAAATTAGTGATGAGTGATGAGTGATGAGTGATGAGTTATGAGTTATGAGTGATGAGTGATGAGTGATGAGTGATGGAAATTGAGTGACGAAAATTCCTTACCCAAACAGGCCCTTATAATCAAAAGTTTATATTTAGGTTCCGTGCGGTTTCCTTTTCTGCAGAATTGGAATATCGTCATTGTGTATGCGAAGGCGACTCTCTTTCTGTGGTTAATGCCTTAAAGGGTTCGGGTTTGGTTCTTTCTAGTGGAGGTCATCTCTTAGCTGATATATCTTCTCTCTCAAACTCTTTTCAGAGTATCTCTTTCGCTCATGTAGGTCGGCAAGGTAATGCGGTTGCGCATGCCTTAGCCCAACGAGCGAGATCTTTTCCTTTGACTCAAATTTGGTTGGAGTGTGTTCCAACGGATATCATGTCTTTTGTATTGGATGATATTCCAAACTCTTGATGCTTATATAAAATAGCTTTTCTTCTCAAAAAAAAAAAAAAAGGTTCCGTTTGAATATAATTTATTTTATTGAAAATTGAAAATACTGTAGTAAAATAATTTTTAAATGTGTGAATTGTACCGTAAGACCTATTTTTAATGAAAAAGTTGTTGAAAATTGAAGTTTGTGAGTCCCGTGAACAGTGCACGGGACCCACTGATGTGCACTGTACATTAAAGAAAAGTCAACAACTGCGGCTAAAAAAAAAAAAAAGAGAAAGCGCGCAAACATAAAACGCATACGTGAATAAGCTGAATCCAAACGGGGTTTTAATGAATTTAGATATTCCTTAAAAAAAAAAAATTAAAATCACTCTCTCCCACACCCGTCTCTACTCTTATAAATTATTTAAAATGATTAAAAAAATGTATTAAGTTTACTATAAAATGAATGAGGTGTTACTAAAATATATATTTTTTTAAGTGCTTACCATGAATGAGGTGTTACTAAGCCTCCGTATGGAAAGCACATTTCGTGCCCCACGTCTTTGTTTGGCGTTAGATACAGCGAGATCCACAACTATTGTTCACATTTTAAAATTAGAATCCACAATAATATTTTTAATTTTTAATTTTTAACAAAATAAACGATACCTACTTTACTAAACCTTAAAAATTATTTTATCTAGAAACGCATTGTTTTTACCGTAAGTAGAAAAACGTGGACAGTTAAACACACCGTTATCAGTTTAACCAATCAAACACACAAAGAAAAGTCAGAAAGTCAAAATTGTGAAGTCAATCATTTCTCACACTCCTTTCTTTTCGTTAATACAATTCACAACACAACACACAACAGTCTCTCCAAAAATCCACACTCCAAGACAAAAACACAAACAGTCAGTCAGTCAATCAGTCACACACCCACCCACACCCTCCTCAATTTTCCCTATCATTCCAATCCTATCTCTTTTTCTCTCTAAATATCTCCAACCCCACCATAACCAAAAATCAAAAACCCTCTCTTTTTACTATCAAGAAGATTTTTTTTTTTTTTTTTTTGGGGGTTAATGGAGCCACCGGAGGATAAACGAACACCGTTGGATGAAGCGGAGGGGATAATCCTGCGGTGGGACTCAACCGCATCGGAAGAAGCCAGAGAGAAAATGATTTTCGATTCTGATCGGAACGAAGTTGATCGTTACTTACAAGCCGTCGATGAAATCCAACGGTCGCTATCTTCCACCACCATCAACAACGAAAGCAGCAGCAGCAGCAACAGCAACAGCAACAGCGACGAAAGCGGTTTGAACTCGACGATTCGGATCGCCATGGCTCGGCTGGAGGACGAGTTTCGGAATATTCTGCTGAGTCACACTGCTCCTCTTGAAGCCGAGTCGATGTCGTTCAGCTCCGATCCTAGCTCGTCGACTCACTCTCACGGCCAAGTCGACGATCATGAGGACGAGGGCGAGCACGACCAGGGTTTGAAATTGGATTTGAATATGAGCTTGAAGCTCGCTGAGCAGCGGGAGGAGCGCGAGGAAGGTGAAGGAGAAGGTGGAGATTCGGTTGCTGATGGTGCTGGTAGCAGTAGATCGAGTTACCGAACTACTAGCAGTATCCGCGAGATCGATTTGGTGCCGTCCGATGCGATCTACGATCTGCGGAGCATCGCGGAGAGGATGATCGCCGCCGGTTACTTGCGGGAGTGTATTCAAGTGTACGGCAGCGTTCGGAAATCGGCGGTGGACGCGAGTTTCCGGCGGCTCGGGATCGAGAAGCTGAGCATCGGCGATGTCCAGAGGCTGGAGTGGGATCAGCTCGAAGCGAAGATCCGACGGTGGATTCGGGCCGCGAAGGTTTGCGTTAGGGTTTTGTTCGCGAGCGAGAAGAAGCTCTGCGAGCAAATTTTCGAGAATTTGGGAACCGATATCGACGATGCGTGCTTCGTCGAGACCGTGAAAGGTCCGGCGATTCAGCTGTTCAATCTCTTCGAAGCGATCAGTATCAGCCGCCGATCGCCGGAGAAGCTGTTCAAGATTCTGGACTTACACGATGCTTTGATGGTTTTGATTCCAGACATCGATGTAGTTTTCGAAGCGAAAACTGCCGAGTCGATTCGGATTCAAGCGGCGGAGATTCTGTCTCGTCTCGCCGAGGCGGCGAGGGGGATCTTATCGGAGTTCGAAAACGCGGTTCTTCGCGAGCCGTCTAGGGTTCCGGTGCCCGGCGGGACGATACACCCGCTGACGAGGTATGTGATGAATTATATAAGTTTGATTTCGGATTATAAGCAAACATTGATCGAGCTTATCGTGTCGAAACCGTCGTCCGGAACCCGATACGGGAGTGATCCGACGACTCCTGATATGGAGTTTGCTGATGAGTTGGAAGGGAAGACTCCTTTGGCATTGCATTTGATTTGGGTGATTGTGATTTTGCAATTCAATTTAGAAGGAAAGTCTAAGCATTACAAAGATACTTCATTAGCACATTTGTTTATGATGAACAATGTGCACTACATTGTGCAAAAGGTGAAAGGGTCACCTGAGTTGAGAGAAATGATTGGGGATGATTATCTGAAGAAGCTAACTGGGAAGTTTAGGCAGGCCGCGACGAATTATCAGAGGGCGACTTGGGTTAGGGTGTTGTATTGCTTGAGAGATGAAGGGTTACATGTGAGTGGGAGTTTTTCATCTGGGGTGTCGAAAAGTGCATTGAGAGAGAGGTTTAAGTCGTTTAACGCCATGTTCGAGGATGTTCATAGGAATCAGGCGCAGTGGTTGGTGCCTGATGCTCAGCTTAGGGAGGAGCTGAGGATATCTATATCGGAGAAGTTACTCCCGGCTTATAGGTCGTTTCTGGGGCGGTTCAGGACCCATATTGAGAGTGGAAAGCACCCGGAGAATTACATCAAGTACTCGGTTGATGATTTGGAGACTGCTGTGTTGGATTTCTTCGAGGGGTACCCTGTATCCCAGCACATAAGGAGGAGATCTAGCTAATGGATTGAAGTGAAGTGGGAAGTGACCGAGTTTTGGGAAATTAGAAACTAGGAAGAATTCTTTTAATTTTTTGTGGAGTGTTTGGGTGATGTGGTGCTGGTCAATCTGGGATTTCCGGAGTCTCTGATTTGTGAAAGAAGTTCTGCATTGGATATTCGTTGGGAAGATCAGTTGTAGCTCTCCAGGATTGCGCAAAAGTCCCTTTCAGCCTGAATGCTTCTGCACTGTAAGCATGTTATTTATGTTGTTACCACCTTCTAGATTTTGGTTTCATTTGTTTATATTCGCATTGTTGCATGTGTGTTTTCTTTCGCTCTATAATGTCAGCAAGCAGTTTCCTTTAATAGCTTCAGATGACTCTTAATACCATGTATTTTTGCCCTTTGTTAAGATGCATATATGGGAAACGGAATCTTAGATCAACATGCGTTGAAGTGGCCGTTTCCTTTTCAAGCTTCGAATGACTTCTGTACCATGTTATGTTTCTGGCCTTGATGAGAACAAATTGGAAATTGGATAATCTCATAGAAAACCTAGTGGAGAATTGCTTAATATGTGTAAAGGGCAAAACCCATGTATATAGATTCAATTATTCAAATATGGCAAAATCCATGTAATTTTGCCGTTAAACCCCGCAACTGTATGTCCATTGTTGTTTGCTCAATCCTCCCACATCTCCTTTTGAGCTGCATCACCTATAAGATATATTAATGGACTTTTAAGTTTGAGTTCTGCACCTTCTATGTGATTCTGATTTAATATTTCCTGCTAATAGAGGTTCCTACTTGGTGTTTTTCTCAATCTAAAGTGTGATAATTAGGTAGATTGATTCTACTTACAGGATGTCCTGTGAGTATCTAGTAGTAGCTGAAAATTTTAATTCTGATTGTGACCCTTTATTTTTCCTTTTTGGTTGTGTACATGTGTCCTGAATTGTTAGGACCATATTTGGAATAGTCTTTATTATACAATTACCTGAAAAAATTCTTAGTCCTGTTATATTCTTTTGGGTCCAAAAGTAATTGGATTTAATTTGTTTTTAGCTATTTATTGCATCTCTTTCCCACCCAACCTATGGAAACTTGAGCTCAAAAGGTTGAGCACTGATTAGGCACAGAAAAGAGAATTTGAAAAGGGAAAACAACATGAACCTGCATGTGATCCGATATGGATATACAAATAATAATCATTTATTGGATTTTCACAGAATATACCTTATTCAACCAAATCAAGATTATGTGTAAAAAAATGTAATCATACATTTTTCAATGGGTGTAAAAGGGTCCCCTGAATGTGGTGGGAAAATCTGACATTGTATGTTTGGTATTCATAGGGAGATGCTACCATTTGTGTAGTGGAAACCAAGCTTTTAAGCCATACAAGGTTGAGAGTGACGCATTCATCTATCAGAGTGCATTCTTTATAAAGTGCGGGCGTTACTATAACCTTGTGGCCTTTGTCGCATATATTTAACCTATGTCTTAATTTGAAGAACGAATGTCTTACCACTGATAGGAATAAATAAATTCAGAGTATCATGAACCCTGCAAGAAAGGTCGTGTATGAATAGACAAGATATCAAGTTGCAAATTTTATAATTAGCTTTCCAATGTAGTTTTAGATAGTTGGATGCATCACTAAACAGAAATAAGGAATGGAATCAATGGATAGCTTGACGTATTGTCCAAATTATTTTATCAATCAATAGAAGGATTAAATAGGAAAATCTCTCACATTCATGGTGGAATGGATAGCTTGACATGTTGGTATGCGTTGTGTCCAAATTCTTTTATCAAGCAATAGAAGAAATTGAATAGAAAAATCTCTTACTCTCATGGTGGATCTTATTATGAATTTAATTAATGAGATTTTTTATGAATGAAAGAGAGCATTATATCACCGAGAGCACATAATAATTACTCAAATAAATAATAAATCATCTTAAAGGGTAAATTTTTTTTTTTTCTTAATGGTAAAATCCCAAGGGTTGAATCGTTAATCTAGTGGGTTTTAGGCATCAAGGATCTCAATGAAAATTTGGGATTCAAATCTTCTACCAATACCTGAGGTCATCCCTAATAAGGAATTTTCCTTGTAGTTAGTTTAAGTGCGTGAGAGACTTGAGTAGACCTTAATGGTGGGATTAAAGCATCAAAAAGTCCATTCCTACTGGCTGCTCAAAGCCCAACCCAAGGCACGAGTGCCAATCATCTCGTTTTCAAGCAAGCTACCAACCGCACAATCTAATTCTAGCTTTCTTTGTGTAGCATCCACATCATTCCAAGGAAAAGAAAGAAAAAGAGAAAAGTATTCAGAGTCAATAAAAGGCAGCAGCGAGCGTTATATGACATGACATCCATGTCATAACTCATAAATAAGAGCAATGCTTTGCCTTGCCGGCCCAAACAGAATTTATCAAATTATGGACGTTGAACCCAGATGCTATAGAGATTAGATGTAGACGTGGAACACATTGGCTGGTCCCCTAAATTTCATGCACTAATTTTGCAAGGACAAACCTAACGTGCGGTTTAAAAACAAAAGAAAGACTAATAGCTTACGTGAATCAAAAAGGAAAACGACATTCGACAAAGAAAAGAAGAAATACAAGTCGTCAGTTAGTGGGACAGAATTCACATCATTCCATTCAACAAAATTTCTCTCTTAAGGAATTTTCCTAACAAATAAACCTATTAATTTTATTTAATCATACCACTAATCTCCATTGACTCTTCCTTCGTTTACAGCAATAAATAAGCAATACAATAACCAATTTAACAAATACATAGAAAAAAAAAACTAACTAGGGATAATTTAAATACAAAAGTCATGTGACAATCGCAACATGGAATTTTCGTATCATGATCTCTACTCCTGTATACTTGCCAGCGTTGGATTCAGGGGAGCAGCTGAGGATTGTAAATGATGATAATAATAAACTAGCAGATGGGTTTAAAATTTACTCGGTCTTGTCTTCTTCCAAATCGTCATTCAATAATCCATTGCTGTCTTGCACTGATCTAGCTTCAGGCGCACTTCGGAAGTCATTGGAAGGCAATGGGGCTGGTTTTATGAGAGTCAGAGTTGTATCGTCTCTGTCAAACTCTTCGCTTCCATCGTCAGAGTAAGTGTATCTGTCAAGAAGAGAAAAATAAGTGGGAATAGAGTTCTTTAACCAAGATATGTGCCGTTTGGACCTAAAAATGAAATATTTTTATTTTTTGTTGGCTTTTACCGTGTTGAGTTCTGAGAAGGCGCCCAGAGAGAACATATGACACAAAGAAGAGAGAAAGACAGGATTTGCCAGAATGCAGGGATGATCCATGCATTCTGCCACTTCTCGTTGTAAACATCAATTGATTTGAAATAAAGCTGCAGAGTACAAAGTTGTGAAATATGTTACAAAAGACTTCATATGAAGCTGCAAATACAAAGTTGAGAATCATATAACAAGTGACCACGTTACTAAATTTACCAAAGAAAGCGGGATTAAAAGAAAAGATTATCCAAACAAATATTCATCCTAATTTTTTGACCTTTGTAGGCAGAAAGTAAAAGCTTAGTTATCAAAGAATAAAATAGTTTCAATCCATCCAGTTTGGGAATTTCCAATCCAACCTGTCCTAGAATTATATAGGATTTAGAATGATGGTAGAGCACCTAGTTCCATTTCCAATCCATCTTAAAAACATAAGTAACTTCAATCCATTTGAACGCCTAATCTATACTATATATAAAGGGAGGTTCATATAAATAAAGCAATTAAAAATGGTGAGTTTTAACACCATTATATTTGTTCCTCCGAGTGTATTTAATGAAAACTTCTTATCATCTTCTTTCACATTTACAAAGTTTCTATAGATGATATAGATTCAGCTAGTAGTCGAACAAGTCATTTGGCAGATAACAATTTTCTTGAAAGTGCTAGTAGTTCAGTCTTTTCTTAATCTTCTTCTTAGACATATATAAGTGCCAATGTGTGGATTACCTCATAGCATATCCAACCCACAGACACGATAACAGCTACGGCCAAAGCATTTGTAAACTTCCTGTAAATATCCAGTTTAACAACCATCCGTCTAGCCTGTCACACCACATAAGCAAAGAAAAGTCATCATCTAGACCTTTGTTTATTAAGATACAAAATAAGAAGAGGAGGCATTACATAAGGCAGCATTAATGAAGCTTAGGGCTTAAAGCAAACCCACCCAATTCCAGCATATAAGGCACAAACAGGTAAAAGGTTTCACAGATTTTAATTGTCAGGGCCTATTGTGAATGGACAGGTGTAGGGAAGATTACAAGCCAAGAGACAAATAATGAACATTCAGGATTTCAATCTTCTATAGTTCTCTTAATTTTTACAAAAACAACACCAAACACATTTATGTTGGTGCAGTACAAAGCACTTCGAGAAAACATTATGTTGATTCCTATTATCATCAAACAGAAAATTCATTTAAGCTTTAGCCTACGGATAACTTAAAAAAGGGTCATAATTGTCATGGTTTCTTAAAGATGGACACTAAAAATAGCTTTTTTTGGTTATTGAGTTTCCAAGACACCTGCATCCATCTATATAGATACTTAGTTTGTTTTCAATTTGAGAACACAGCAGAAAGGCCATGTCCTACACTACTCTGTTACACCTATGACCCACTTACTTAGCATTGAGGAACAAAAGAAGTAGCCATCAAAACCATAAGATCTTCAAGAAACATAATAAAATATGAATAAGAGAAGATGCAAACCAAGTACCTGAAGCTTACTTAAAGTTGCAGAGAGGGAAGTAAATATCCAAAGAATGAAGAAAGCATCCAAGACTGCTACAGGAAGAACCAAAAAAAGTCTTGCCTTTCCTGAAAGATCACTTATTGCACCAACATTTTCTACCAATTCAAGAACTTCAGATGCCACAAAGAAGGTGGCCCCAAGCATGATCACCTTTGATGTAAGCCCACCAAGGGTAGGTCTCACAACACCAAAGCCCATCGAAACCATTAACATTATTAAACGAGCTACCGTACGTTTAACAGCACCAAAGGTGACTGCCCACATGGTTATCCCAGTTGGTCTGATTCCAGTCTCATTGAATTCAGCATATTCAAAATACCAAAGAGTCATCTCAAACATGCCCAGTGCTATCACTATTGTTATGCAGTTCTGCAATGGAAGAACTTCTCTCCAAAATCTTGCATACTGAGAGAACCAAAAGATCCCAAGTATCACGAAAGCAAAGGACATGAATCCATAGAAATTCATAAGTGGTGCCATTCTACCAGGTAAGTAACCAGCAGGATTTTTCCATATTGATTTTCCCTCCACAGTCAAATCTTTAAGCTTTGGATCACAATGAATGAAATACACGTTATACATTCCAGTTTTAGTTATCTCTATGGATTTCGATGGCAACGTTGCAACTTCTTCATCTAAATCAAATGAGACCCCAAACACTTTGGGCCAACCAGGGTTCTCAGTAGATGGGCGGTGAATGATTTCTCCTTCTGAACAGACACCTAGTTTTGCAAGATCTGCTGTGCAACAAACAGCTCTTTGACCCCCATAGGCTGAACCCCCAATCGTCTCTCTATCTTCCACCTCAAAAACAATGGCGTGCAGCAACCCCGAGCTGAAGTTAGCCAATTCCTTGCCTCTCCGGAATTTAACCTTCTCAAAACTGGTTTCATATTACCACATAAGGTTAGGCATTGCGAACAAATAATTAAAACATGGAGACCACAATGCAAGAGAGAAATGATGAAAAATGTTAAAAGTGTATGCTAGTTCTATCAATATATTTCTCTTAGTGTAAAATGAACACCATCAACTTCATTAAAAGCTACACTTAAAACTGCATCACCTTTATCCATAGAACACTAATGCCCTTGCCAGTACAAAAATTCAAAAAATTTCTCACATATTATAAACAGCATGTTGAGAGAACACACAACCCTTTTTTTTTATTTCATACAAATTCCACAGTTAAATCATGTAACAACTTCACTTTTTTAAACTTTATTAATTCATGGAAAAAAAAATGATTTATTAGAGGCTCTCAAGTTGTGATCAATTTCGCTCAACTACAACAATACAAAGGGTCCGTTTGGTTAGGTGTTTTGAGAGCCTAAAAGAGCGTTTTTAAAACCCAAAACTCTATTTTGCAACAATAACTACTCGTAACTTTTTTTTTATAAATGCCCATTTTAAACTCAAAAAACAATTTTGCAACCATTTATACAAATGCACCAAAAGCCTTAGTTCCAGAACTACAAGGTCAAGAATATATCCTCAACAAACTAATCGGATTCATTCACGTGCATTCTTTTGCGCCATTCTATCTTATCCAAAATCATACTCTCAATAATCTCCTTAATTAACATGTCCTTTTTTTACTAATTCTAAAGGTGTTATTTTAGATCTTACTTTCATTCCGTCGACTTGAATCAAATCACTCTTCCATCATTCTCTCTCTCTCTCTCTCGTCAATTTTATTCACCAAATTCAACATCTTAGTATGAAAATACATACAGATTAACAGTAAGATTGACAGAAATGAAATTTTGACTTAGTGCAAGAATCCGAATGTTCATTTATATTCTTCAAATGCGTAATTCAGTCATTATCGTATTGTTCATACTTCGTATACTCAATAATCTCAGCCCCCTAAATTTCAGTTCGCATCAAACTCACACACACATTTTCGCACCAGATCTCAACAAAATTCACATAATTGAAACAAAAAATTAAGCACAGATTCTTCAAAATTACCGAATGTACGAGTCGCCATTGTCGGTGAGGGAGGTGGAATTGCGGTGAGAAGGGGCAGAAGAGTAAATTCCCTCGCTTCCGCCGTGGACGACGAAGGCGCCGCCTTTGGCGACGAATCTGTCGCCGGAATATTCGTGCACCGACGCTTGTACCGTCATGTACTCACTGCACGCAAAGTACAACAGCAACAGAAGCCGCAAGTTCAGAACCGTACGGGAGGAACCGGACGGCCACGTCATTTTTCGATTCAAAGATTTTGGACACACAGAAGGTTCTGGATCTGAGATTCTGAATTGAGGTAAAGAAGAGTCGGCCTTTGTGTTTTTTTTTTTGTCTGAAACTGTGAAGTAAGAGACTTTTGGGTTTTAGTAAGTGAGTCTAAGTCTATAGAAATTTTATTGTACTTTGGGTTTTGCTCTGCTGGCTTACTTTAATTTTTTGGAGCTTAATAATTAAGGTTTAACTGAGTGAGGTTAGTGAATGATTGGGAGATATACTCTGTGGCAAAGTGTATAACTAGTTGCATTAAATTAATATTAAGATCATACTCCTATGTTGGATTTTATCACATTCCTATTCAAATAAATGTATTGGTAATGGTGCTCTAGGACAATTGTTAATAAACTATTTTAGGAAAATTTTGACAGCATTTTTTTACAGCTTTTTATATTTCTCATAAAAGTAAAATAGAAATATTCTTAAAATGGTTCATTAACAAATGTTTTAAGAGCATCCGTTAAGAGGATCCTTAAATAAATATTGACTAACATTATTTTAGTATCTATTAAAATAAATATTTACTAATCTATTTAAAATTTTGATGATGTGACAAAATCTAACTCACTCATTTCACAATAGGTTAAATAGAATTTTACAATGGAGTTACCAACATTTGGTTCGCATAATATTATATTGTATTGTAATGTTAGATTATTGGAATCTTTGATTCATGTAATTACATTATAACAATAAAAGATTATAACATTTAGTTTATTAGTCACATTGCCATCATAATGCCATGTGTAGTTTGGTCACTTTTGTGGTTAAATGTTCCCCCATATTGAATTTAACCAAATAAATGCAATTTGTTGGGACTTTTATTTGGCTTAAATTTATTTTACTTGGATTTACTCAAAAATAAATAAATTACTTGGATTGCCATGTCACTTGTGATTTTTTTTTTATTAATTTTATTTGAGATAGAATTCTACTATAACATAATCTAAATATATGTATTTAAAACATTCTCTTGAAGATTTCAATCCTGACCTTTATGATTTTCTAAATGTTTATCTCTTGTTTGGCCACTTATACCATTTAAATTATTATTTAAACCTCAGTAATCATTTTCCCATCCTCTCCCTTTTTTAATTACATGATACACCTCCCATTACATTGAGAGAGAGAAGAAGAAGAAGAAGAAATGGATACATCTTGCACAAGCAATAATCCAAATACTAAGTATAGATTTTGGATCAAGAAGCACGGTGAAGAGTGCATGGTTCTTGATAGCATAGTCATAATCTATTGGATTACATAGATTTCCTATTGAAATTGATGCGATTCAAATCCAATTTTGTTGGGTTTGCTACAGGTGGGGGCTGGATCTAGCTATAATTTTTGGATAATTTATTTGTAATTGAAGAAGGTGGAAGCAAGGGTACTAGGCACTTGATTAGTTCATTTCCTTTTTGCAAATGGGTACTTTGATGATCTTCTGATTAAAATGTTGTGGATAAACAAAGGAATACATAGGAAATATCTACAGCTTTACAACCAGATTTTTAAAAGGATATCTTATATTTCTATATAAAAAAAAATTAAAAAATAAATAAAAAAGAGAGATTTGAGAATTTTAAAAGTGACACACAACATTTAACATTGGACAAAACACCCAATCATTTACCCCTTCAGCTTCAGGGGTTAAAAATGATGCAAGTTCTTGTCCTGGTTATAGTATTAGTTTAAATTCATCAAATATATTGCAAAATTATAGAAAGCCAGCTCCATCCTTTACTTTGATACTCGAGAAAGAGATGACCCTGCATAAGATATTGGTAACTTTTTTGGAAAGGGCATTCCAAGTAGATATTTCTTTCAGTTAAAGGTGCATAATTATACTTGAACTCTCCCTATTTGAAAGTCTAGAGGCCGATAAGCTAAGTTTAGTCAAGTTTTGAGAGATTTTAAAGGTTTAACAAGTGATCCACATTCAAATATTGAGTGGATTTGTTTCATCAATTAATTTTAACCTCAATTTGAAGGTGCTTTAGTTCCACAAAATCATCTAACAACAACTTTTGCAATGACAAAATCAACTGAAACACTATTACACCAATTCCAATCTTCTAAGCTTTCTCAACAATTTGAGGGTATATTTTAGATCCATAGACAAAAATATTACTGTAGTTCTTAATCTGACTGTTAGGAGTACTTTAAATACTAATAAAGATTCACCCACTATCAGATATGTGATCCCTAAAAGTACTCAACTGCTAAGTTTAAATTACTCCACTACTGATCTTGACAACTCATATCAATATCAGTTAGTTTAAATTTAAAATTTAAACTTGTTCAAGCAATTGCATCAACATATTTAAGAGACTTATCATGTTACCAAGAGCCTTATAACTCAACTAGTTGGCATTTTATGGTATTTCCAACAAAAATGTTAAAGATTCAAATCCCTCATCTCCTTGTAACTATTGAATTATTTAAATTTAAAAAAAAAAAAAAAAAAAAAAAAAAAAAAAAAAAAAAGGGAAAAGACTCATCATGTTGATATTATTTGATTGGCATCTAAGCAGTGTGATCCCCTTTTATCATGTAAATTGTGTTTTTCTCTTGTAATTTAAAAAAATGTATTTATTTATGGACAAAGTTTGACAATAAACTTGAATGTAGGTTAAGGCGTCAGATCCATTCAATATCTTTTTATTAGATGTAAAGTTTAACAAATCTACCATTGAATTACATTTTCTTCTTATATTCTCTATGCTTGCAAAATTTTCAGAAGATCAAATATCAATAGTTATGTCATCAATTTTGTAATCTAAAATTATGCATAAAAAATAAATTTATAAATCGAATAATAAATAATATACGATTGATACGAAATTTGACATGTGTGTTAATTATAAACAACATGCAATCTATCGGTTAAATTTTCAAAATATGTAGTCATGTTAATTATTTTAATAGAAATTGTAGCCTTATATTACAACCAAATTTGTAGTCAAATTTTATTCTTTATTTATTTTTCAAATCTATAATCATAACCAAACATGTTGTTCTTGAGCTACAAGCATTCTAATCAATCTCTCAGCTTAGGTTTGGGACAACATAATAACCAACCCAATATTTCTCTCCAAAATAATAACAATAATAATAATAATAACTCAAAATACATGTTGTACAATGCCCGGGGGCTATCTTTTTTGTATTTATGTGTGTGTTTTTTTTTTAACAAAAGAAAAATTCTTTCAAGTAATAAGCTAAACAATCATGTCTTAATAAAGTAAGAAAGAAGAAACTTTCAAATTCTTGAGGTGCATATAAAGATAACAAAATACTAGAAATTGCAATTTAGAAATATAGAGAATTAACACTTGTTGGCAAATCTAAAGAATGCATAAATACGAGTTTCTCAAATTATATTTAAAATTGGTGGAAGATTTAAATTTTATAAACATAAAGACGTAATTTAGTGTCACGTAATTTAAAGCATCAAGTATAATACTGTCAGTTTTAGCTATTATTTAGTGAAATTATATTTTAAATGATATGAAACCACATGCATTTTTCAATTTGTTCAAGTTACACCCTTACTATGAAATGAAATAATATCAATCAATTTTAAAATAAATAAAAAGAGAGATATCTATTATGTCGCAGCATTTAATATCTTTTCTTATTCCACCAAATTTTGAATGACCATGAACTATGTATAGCTTCGTTATTTTTTTATTTTTTTAAGAGGTACTATGTATCACTTTAAAATTTTGAAAATATCCCTTAAAGAAATTTTGAAAATATCTTTTTATTTTTTTATTTTTACAATCCTTTTGACCCTTAGATATATGAGAACAAAATATTTTCTTCACTAAAAAATAGTATTGACAAAAATGAAAAAAGAATGGAGACTATTATCATTCTAGTGAAGTTGGATTCACAGATGGAGAAATACAAAGGGTGCAAGTGTAATCGGGAGTTTCTGAACATTTCTACTTCTTTATAATTGCTGATTGGCAAAAGTCATTGTCGGTGATTGGCTTGCATTTCCTTTTTTTTTTGAAAACGGCTTGCATTTCCTTTGGTGGTATCTTTTTTTTTTAGCAAATCCTTTTGGATCCTTTTCTCTCTTGGAATATAATTTGTTTTTTTCTACCCTCAATGTCTTGTCACTAATGACCTGAATAGTTGCTTGCATTTACATGAACCAAACTGATATACTTTTTTTTTTCCCAACTAATTCATAATAATTACTTTTTATCATAAAAGTCAAAACACAGATTAATTTTTGATGTAGATGAATGTTAAATACAATATTTTTTATTCAACGATTTACTGTTATTTCATAATAATTATTTTGTATCATCAAAAAAAAGATACCAGTTGATTTTTGGTGTAGATAAAAGTTGAGTACTAAGTTTTTTATTCAACTATATGAGACTTACAGACATACTTACCAACATAATTGTGTTTAAAACAAAGAAAGAAGAAAGAACTTATATATATATATATATATATATATTTTCAATGGATTGGGTATTTGTCTTTGTAATACAACACATTCAAGCCATCATCAACCATACAAATCACCTAATTTCCCTGTGTCGTTGACTTGAGAAAGGCAAAGATAACAATTTGGCTAATAAATTTGAACCAAATCGTCAAAAAAATTATTTGCGTGAAACCCGCCAAATAATAGAAAAATTAGAAAAAGTCCACACTTTGGTGAGAAATTATTCAGTTATCCTCTATTACAAATCAAAAGCTGCATTCCAAGATAGAGACCCCATTGATTGACGGATGGGGAAGTATTCCCATTCAATTATTAAAAGCTTCCATTTATAAATGAATTTTTCACATACAAGTATCTATGCTATAGCTGCTATGAATAGTTAACATGTCTTAATTGATTTAGACATGTACAATGAATGTTGTATTAACATAGCTTGTGATTATTTTATTTTTATGATGTATCGTAAACCCATGACCTCACATCCCACCTAAGACCTATAAAGAAAGATGTTGATTGAGGTTAAGCTCATTGGCAAGCATATGGCTAAAATAATTGAACACACATTTTAAAACTTTAAAAGACAACTTGGCTTAGAGGAAGCACTTGCCCCCAAGCTTGCGTGAAATGAAAATGTTTGCTTAAAACCTATTGCATCATCCTATTAGAACATACTAACCATTGTAGATTTCAATGACTATGTGAACTCCTTGAAATTAAGGATGGATAAGAAGTAGCTTCTCTTTATTTGTTGAAATGAACATATGGACACCCTTCTATTGTTTTGAATAATTTCTCATAATTGAGAGCATTTGTTAACCACACAAGGGTTGCCACCAGTAAACAGGAAATTACACAGCCATCATATTCATATACATGGAAAATAGCTTTCCACTAATTTCTTTTTTTTTTTTGGTTAAACTGTTAGACTTTACAAATTACAAGTGCAAGCATAGCAATGGTCCATGAATTTCAAATCCGAACTAAAGACATCAATCTTCTAAAGCAAACAAATACTTGTATGATGTAATCACTCAAACAAATATTACACAGAACGAATTTGAACAACGTTCAAACTTCAAATTCTAAATTTCTAATTCCCAAAGATTTGACCATCTAAGATCTAACATTACCCAACCAGCCAAAAGATGGGGAAAAAGAAAGAACAAATTAAAAAAAGAAATGAAAAGAGAAATGCCGCTATAATATTTGCGGGTCGACATGTGAAGAACTTCATGAAGTAGCAAATCTCATTAATCCAAATCAAGGAATTCCATTCTTTTCCTCATGGTACCTTTAAGATCTGAAGCCTCCCTTTCTGCTTTCTGTGCCTGCACAGTTATGATACGGGTCAAAATTTTTGATGAAATCCAGTCAAAAAAGCAGCCCAACTTTCTCACAATCTTCATTACCAAAAAAATGATGAAAAATTGAACTACACAAATGATTGTAAGCTCAGCAAGTTAATAAACTGGATTACATCATAGACCTGGAGTATGATGTTGAGAGTATCAATCAAAATCCCATGTAAAAGAAGATCCTCTTTGAGAAAAATGATTGAGCTATTTGACTATCTCTCTCTCTCTCTCTCTCTCTCTCTCGTTCTCTCTCCAGAAAATCCTATCACATATACTGGTGCACAAGAAATTATGATGTGGGAGACACAAGAAGATTTTTATTTAGTATTATTTATGTTTGCCAGTCAATTGTATTTTTATGCTTTAGATCCTAGTAGTTTTTTAGCTATTAGTATTTTAATATTTGGAAGCAAGATTATTTTTTGTAACAATTAGAACTAGGGTTTAGTTTTCCCTATATAAGCAAGCTATTGTACTCTTTTTGGAGATAATTGATATTTTGATGAATGAAAAAAATAGCTAACTCTTTGTGGTTTTCCCACTTGGTGCTAACACCTATGTCATATCCATTTATTTTTATGTCTTTCAATTTTATTGTTCAATTGTTCTGGTTGTCCTGCATCATTTTATCTCAATATGGAACTTACAATATGGAAATTACAGTGTTATTTACTAAAGATGGGAGATATACCACCAATGTATAAGTTGACTTGCCAAATATAAAGAGAACCACACTTCAGAACTGCACAATCCACCTAATACTCTCACTTTGCAGCTTTTATTCCTCTAATTTTCTAAGAGTTTACATTTCTTTCTTTGTAAAATAAAAAATATGTTTCTTCCTTTTTTTTTGGGAAAGGTAGATAGTAGGAAGAGGGAAGAGGGGTTCAAACTATAGACATGGAACACTACAAAAGATACCATTACAACTAGGCTATCATACGAAACTCTTATTTATTTTTAGATACATAGATAGTGAGGGAGGGGAGGGGGGGGGGGGGGGTGTTTCAGACCACATTTTTTGATATCATGCTAAAACAGATTGGCAAGATTCCAAATTTACTACTGTACAGCTTCAAACAGAATGTTGTATCACAGCAATATCCTCTCCCCAATTACACGTGCCCTATTTCTTACTTTGTTCACATTCCTCTTCTTTAAGCATTTCTCTTTCAGGTCTTAATTGTATCCTTCTTTCCTCATTTTCAAAAGTCCCACATGTGGCTTCCACTCATCACTTCTCACCTCACATTTGCACTGGTAACTAAATATGACACGCAAGATCACCCATTGAGCACAAAATTTTCAGATGCCATCATCTAGACAATGTCCCGACATATTAGTAGAAACTATTGCGTGAGCATCTATGGTCTAGCTATACAACCAAGGGCTTTATGCCACACATTGATATTGAAGAACTATAGCTTCCACAGATGATTCCAAATCTCTTTTGAATAACTAACTACCAACTCTCTACATTAATTCTGCATCTCCCTCCCAAACTAGCTTAAAGTGCTAGAGTAGAACTCCACAGTATTGCACTCATATTTTTTTGGCATGGAACCTCAACAAGACAGGGCCTTTGGATCAACCCCTAGGAAGTAAACCACAGATACACAACCCTACCTGCCAAAATCATGTATCAAGTAATCTAGGGAAACTCCAAGTGGGATCGAACCTAGGATGATTGGGTCTACAACTCATCCCAAGCCTCCAACCACTAGGCTACACCCTGTCTGGGTATTGTACTCATACTTGAACCTTGTAATCTGTCTATCCCATCAAATTTCATGGTAGAGAATATGTAAAGAAGCATTCCAAAGGTTGGGCATCTCAGCCAATCAGAAGAGTTTGTTTTCAAGGTAGACCTTCAAAATAACAGAAGCAAAGTTTTTGAATTTTCATTTAACCTATGTTTGGTGGAAGCAGCTAGTAACAGTTGACTCAAATATGTCATGTGATCCCTTAAGTGACAGGAATATGAGCATCTACTAATATTATTGGGGTTTCAATCTTCACTACTCAATAAAACCTTCTACATTTGTTACTGCATCTCTAATTGAAGAAGACTACTCAAATATAGGTACATAGTCTCATATAATAAAAATTCATTATAGTCCCGAACAGATAAAAGTCATTCTCAAATTGTTCTGAAAAAATGAAAAATCTATCCACAGCTCAACCAACTCCCATCTATACCAACTCAGTAACTTGACATGCATGATGTAACAAGTAGATTTTGACATGATAAAGCAGAGAAGAACAAAGTTTGGGAGTTCTTATTCAATCACAATGCACCATCAAAAAAATCACAAACACATTCTTTTTAATGCAAGTAAAATCACACATAAAGAGACATCAACAAATTCATAACTTGATACACAATCTATATTTATTTGTACTATGACATCACACATTTACACTTTTGTGTATTTGTCTACCCCTTCTTCTCAACCTCTATAAATATCTGACCTTATATTTCTTAAATAGCAGTCATTTAAATGAATACTAAATATAAGACCAACCAAATTAATCTCTAACTCTA
This sequence comes from Quercus robur, assembly GCF_932294415.1. Classification (NCBI taxonomy): domain Eukaryota; kingdom Viridiplantae; phylum Streptophyta; class Magnoliopsida; order Fagales; family Fagaceae; genus Quercus; species Quercus robur. The sequence goes on from NC_065538.1 coordinate 3,577,668, forward strand.
GGTCCTATATTATTACAACATGACAAAATTACTAACCATATCATCATTAACTCCACCCCTAAGGAAGAAATAGCATAAATATATATATATATATATATGGGTGGGTCAAGATCAAGTTACAAATGATGTAATTTTAAGCAATGTTACACCATAAACATAAGATTTTGTGCTCAAAAAAATCCCACCACTGGACGCATGACAAATTTAGTGCCAACTCGATGTTATTTACTATTCAATCCATAAACTCAAGTTTTAAGTATAATTTTAAAATACCAAAATTTAAACATTTATAGATGAGATAATAAATAATCTTAGATAATCTTGAAGTTTTACAAGTAGAGTGGGTATAAGAAGAATATGTAATCCAACTATTCATTTGTTAAAATTTGTATCCAATTAAAAAAGATTGAGTAGTGTAACAATATTTAAAGTTAAACTTGGTGTAACTTGAACCCAACCTTATATATATTTAAAGGGACAAAACTAATATATTAAAGGAAACTATGTAAACAAGGTGAATTGAAAACCCACTACTAGAGCCATGGTTTATGTATATCAAAGTATACTTTATTATCTACAATAATTTTTTTCTTTTAAACCTTAATTCATGTACTAAAAGAATATCAAGATTCAAGATAGTTGAGCTTACGCTGCTTACCCTTTTAATTTCTGCTGCTGAAACACGAGTCATATGTGGGGGAAGTTCCTCTTTCTCCAAGTCCTAAAAAAACAAGTACAATCTTAAGAAAACACAAGGGTGTGTATTACAAAGGAACCATCGACAGACATGAAAGGAAATAACAACCCATCATACCAGCTCGCCAATTAGAACAACATTCTCCCCACGAATTATATATAGGCCCAAAGGGATGTCACAATAAAGTTCACCAACAATAACTCTCTCACATGCCTCCTCAAGAACAGCATTGGCTGCAATATGAGGAATACTAAATTTTCAGTCACTAAAGAAATTATAGCAAATGAAACCCTACACAATGAGAGTAGCAAAATTCATACCAAATTGATCAAAAGAACGGAGTATCCCCAAGAGCTTTCGACCATCTCGCAGAAGTACAAGAAGTTTCTCTGCAGCATTAACAAGTTTAAGACCACAGAAAATAATCGCAAGAAGAAAAAACTGCTCCAAACAATTTATAAGCCAATTTGAATATACAAGTCATTTTGATTGTAGTTCTATTGAAAATGAATTGCAGGTGGAATACAGTGGAAACATAGGAAAAGCAAAAGTCTAAATATGAAAAAAAAATGCTAAAATAGAACCATTCAATCAATATCTCACTAGAATATAAAATATGTCTTTATTATGAAATTTTCACATTTCCTAACAGAAGAAGTCTGCAAATAACCCAAGCTAGAAACTAAATCTAAACACAGGGCCCAGAAAGGTTGAACCTTGAAATTCAGAGTACCAAGTAGGCATACTACTTGAATTTTCCTGGTTACTAATAAAACCATATAGAGGGATAAAAAACAAAATTAGCAAAAACCCAGATGACCCTTTGCATACTAGACCAAAATTACAACAACCCATTAGCATAGACATGTCAAAACAACTAGCAGTCCATCTCTTTCTTGCTTATCATAGAATCATACATCATTTAAAAACTCAACGCAGGGAAAAAAAAGATCCAATCTTTAAACTAGTAATATCCAAAACCAACCATATCAAGCAGTTCAAAGGCTAATATATGCATAGTGAATCATAACCCAGATTACAAAAAAAATCAATCTTTAAACCAGTAGCATCCAAAATCAACCATATAGAGAAATTCAAAGGTCAATATATGCATAACCCAGAAAACAAAAATCCAATCTTTAAACTAGTAGCATCCAGAAATCAACCATATCAAGCAATTCAAAGGTCATTCTATGCATAACCCAGAAATCAAAATCCAATCTTTGAACTACTAATATCCATAATCAACCATATCAAGCAAGAGAGAGAGAGAGAAACAGAGAGAGCATACTGTCAAGATAGCTAGCAAGAGAGGTAGAGAGGTAGATATCTTCAGGGCCTGCCCAAGACATTGATGAGCTCAAAATGAAGCCTTTTCGGTCTCAAAAAAACCACCGAAAAATAATCCTTTCTAAACCAAACCAATAATGGCATTGGCAGCCCCAAATTTCTCTCTGATTTTCCCACCTTATCAAACCCTTCAAAAACCCTAAATTTCTCAGATCCAACAAAAAAAAAAAAAAAAAACCCCACCCTAGAAATTGAATCACCAAACAACCTGAGGTAATTGGGATTTTTTTTTCTCTTCCGGATTGATGGGTCTGCAAAAACACTCAGATCCAATCTCACCGGAAGAGATTCAATATGGAATATTGAGAGAGAACTCAAAAAATATATATTGTTTTGAATGGAAAGAGAGAGAAAGTGTGGGAAAACTTTTTAAAGGTGTGATTTTTTTTTAATTTTAATTTTTGGGTTTTTTTGTTTTGTTTTGTTTTGTGGGTTAATAATGTGTTGGGTTTGATTAGGGTTTGAAAGAGTAGAATATGGTTGCAGACTTGCTGTGTGGTGGTTTAACTTGGGTTGTACTGTAGCAATTGGTTGAAGTTTAAAAGCTAGTTCTTCCATTTGGGTTTTGGGTTTGGATTTTGTGTGTTTGATTGATAGATGGAAAATTAGGAGGGTAAATTTTGTGTGTGTGAGTGTGACATGTGTGATTTGGATTGGTAAAATGGTACGGTAAAATGTTGGTAATTTTATGTTGAAAGTTGGTAAAACGACTTGTAGCACAATTGTGGACATTAGAAAACTTGCCTTTTTTTTTCTTCTAATGTTGATGTATTCTCTGCTTCTTCTCTTTTGGATCTTCTATACTTTTATATTAATATTTAAGAGACTTTTCCTATTTGGGATCTTCATTTTTTTGGTTCAAAAATGTCTCTACACTTCTATGTTTAAGTAGAGACAAAACTAAAGAACAATCCAATAAAAATACAACTCTAATTTCCACTAAAACTAAAGCTGGCCCTTCCACTAGGCCAATTAGGCAATTGCTTAAGGCCCCAAGTGGAAGGAGGCCTCAAAATTTTAGAAAAGAAGGGATAGTAGGGGCAAAAAAAAAATTAGTTTCAAGTGAATTACAAAAATTTGGCACTTCCTTTTAACCAAAAAACAAAAATTTTAGTAAATCCGGTTAAACATTGGTTCTAAATAAAATCATTGCCCAAAAATAACATTATTATCCTCTAGACAAACCAAAAATCAACAAGATAAAACTACAAATTTAGTCTAAGAGATTAACCACAAAACAATCACAAATAAAATAACTCAAATCCCTAAAAATTTTACCGTTCCCTTTGCTTCTTTCTCTTTGCTCTCCGCATCTCTTTGTCTCTCATTCTTTCTCTGATATTCTCTCCACTGTTCTCAACTGCTCAAGCAAGCTTCCTTCGCCTGGACCGCCTCTCTCTACTGCTCAAGCAAGCTTTCTCTGCCTCTCTCATTCTTTCTCTGAATCTGATTTTCTACTCTCCGCCTCTCTCAACAGCTCACCGTATCACACTATCAAGTATAAATATTTGGGCACTTTGTTTGGCTAGTTGGCTTTCTCTTCATTTTATTTGTTAAGATAATAAGATTGGGCATTTGGGTTTGTTTGGGCCTTCAATTTTTTTTTTTTTTGGGTTATAGATAGGATTTGTTTTATGTTTTTTGGTGAGTGGGTCATATTAATAAGTTTTGTGTTATGGTTATGTTTAAATTTTTGTTATGCTTGTGCTTAATTTTTTTTTTAATTTTAATCTTGTGTTTATATATATATATATATATTTAGTTAGTGGTAATAAATTGAATAATTCTTTATTTATGCAGGTTGAGATTGCTAAAAACTTGTTATTATTCGACGAAATTACAACAATACTTTTTATATAAATCAGGTTCTATTTCTCATTTGCTCCTCACTTGAAAATTATTTTTTATTTTAGTTTTTATAAATATATTATTTGATTAGAAATGTCTACTAGAAAATATGCATCTGGATATGAAAAACTTAAAAAAAGAAAAAAAAGAAGAAAAATTAATGGAGTCTCAAAAAAGATCAATGGATAAATTTGTTATTAGTAATAAACAAAATATAACACAAAATTTAGATGAAAATATCACAAATGAGCAAGAAATTCATCAAAAAGAGTTAGAAGATAATGAAATGATACAATTGCAAGATAACAATGATGTTCAATTTTGCAATACAATAAATCTTGATAATGAACCTCAAAATAATTTAGAAGAAAATGAAAATATCACAAATATACAAGTTCACCATAATGATGTTCAACTAGAAGAAAATGAAAATAATAATGACATGTTGAATTATATTCCTTCAAATATTTATGATCCAGGTAATTGGAAAAATATTGACACAAAATTAAGAGATTAATTAGTAGAAAGAGATCCAATTAGTGACAATGATATAATTTTTCCTAGAGGTGATGACATTAGACATTTTTCTACTATTCATTACACTTGAATATTATCAAATTGGGAGAAGCATAATAGAAAATGGCTAGTGTATTCAAAAGATACGGACCAAGTATTTTGTTTTTGTTGCAAGTTGTTTGAGTCTAAACGTACTTGCCAACTATGTAATGAAGGAACTTGAGATTGGAAAAATATTAGTTCTAAAATTAGAAACCATGAAACAACTAGAGAGCATATTACATGAACACTTGGCTAGACTTGGAAATGAGATTGTCAAAAAATAAAACAATAGATAAAAATATCTAAGAACAAATTAACAAAGAGAAAGATCATTGGAAAAAGGTTTTATTAAGAATTATTGCTATAGTAAAGAATCTTGGTAAAAATAATTTGGCATTCCGAGGAAAAAATGAAAAGATTTATGAAGAAAATAATGGAAATTTTATAAGTCTAATTGAAATGATTGTAGAATTTGATCTAGTTATGCAAGAACATATTAGACATATTCAAAATGGTGGAATCCATAAAAATTATCTTGGACATAAAATAAAAAATGAATTGATACAACCGTTAGCAAATGAGATTAAATGTAAAATTATCAAAAAGATCAAAGAAGCAAAATATTTTTCAATTATACTTTATTGTACACTAGATGCAAGTCATCAAGAACAAATGTCCCTCATATTACGATGTGTTGATATTTCAACAAGTCCAATAAAAATAATAGAACATTTTGTCGAATTTGTAAAAGTTGATGACACTATCAGAAAAGGTCTTTTTGATGAAATTATAAATGTAATAAATATTCTTGAGCTTGATATTAATGATATATGTGGAAAAGGATATGATAATGGGTCTAATATGAAAGGAAATATCAAGGGGTACAAAAAAGACTTCTTGATATAAATCCTAGAGCACTTTACATACCATGTGGTTGTCATAATCTTAACCTTGTACTATGTGATATGACCAATTCTTGTCCAAAAGCTATATCATTTTTTGGAGTTATACAACGCATATATACATTGTTTTCTTCTTCTACAAAAAGATGGAAAATTTTACAAGATAATGTGTCAGGTTTAACTCTAAAGTTATTATCACAAACACGCTAGGAAAGTTGCATTGAAAGTGTAAAAGCAATAAAATTCCAAGCTCCACAAATAAGAGATGCTTTGTTACAATTAGCACAAACAAGTGAAGATCCTAAAATAAAAAGTGAAGCTAATTGTTTAGCAACATATGAAATTGAAAGTTTTGAGTTCTTATTGGGTATGACTATTTGGTATGGCATATTATTTGATGTCAACTCTGTTAGTAAAAACTTACAATCAAAAGACATGCACATTGATGTTGCTATAGATCAATTAAAAGGTCTCATTTCTTATTTTAAAGGATATAGAGAAAATGGATTTACATCTGCAATGAATTCATCTAAAAAAAATTGCATTGGAAATGAAAATAGAGCCTGTATTTCGTGAGAAACGTATAATTCATAGAAAGAAACAATTTGATGAAAATGTTCATAATAAGACAACATGTTCTGCTGAAGAATCTTTTAGAATTGATTATTTCTTATATATAGTAGATAAAGCAATTAGCTCAATTGATAATAGATTTGAACAATTTCAAATATATGAAGATATTTTTGGTTTTCTATTTAACTTCACAAAATTGAAGTCACTAGATGATGATAGTTTACAAAAATACTGTCTTAAACTTGAAAATTTTCTCAAACATGATGTTTATTATGATATTGATGGTTTAGATTTTATTTTCAGAGTTAAATGTTTTAAAAGAAATTTTACAAATAAAAGATTATACTCCAATTGACATACTAAATTATATAAAAAGATTAGATTCATTTCCAAATACATGCATTGCTTATAGGATTTTACTAACAATACATGTTACAGTAGCTTCTGCAGAAAGAAGTTTTTCAAAATTAAAATTAATAAAATCATATCTAAGATTAACAATGTCCCAATAAAGATTAAGTGGATTAGCTATATTATCGATTGAAAATGAGATGTTAGAAGAACTTGAATACAAAAATTTAATTAGTCAATTTGCATCACAAAAGGCAAGATAAATAGATTTTAAATGAAATATATTATAATATAAAAATATTAAATAAACATTAATTTAATTAATATATAAGTATAAAAAATGCCTCATTTTTAGTTTTCACCTTAAGCCCCAAAATGTCTAGGGCCGGCCTTGACTAAAACATTGCCTAAAAAATAGAGTCACTTTTCTATTAATTTTCAAATTGTTTTATTCACTTATAAATTAAATTCTCAAAATAAAAATTATATATAATAAGGAAACTTTTTTTTTGGCTATAAAATAGGACCACAAAGCCCAATGTCACTTAAAAAAAAAAATTATGAATCTAAACCAACAAAAAAAATATATTTCAAAAAATATATGAGGCTAGTCTATTTTATTAGGATGTTGCATACCGTGATTACTTTCAAAAGAGCAATATGTAGATCAGAAAAATATATTTCTAACTTTTTATTTATTTATTTATTTTTATCTTTTATAATTTGATATTTGATGATGGGGCATTTGAATCCTATAAATGTATTTGTTAGAAATTCAACAAGATACCAGTTGAGCTATATGACTCTTGACTTCTAACTTATCTTTTACTTTATTTATTTTTGTGTGTAAATGATATAGTTTTAATGGATGAAACTAGAAGTTGATTAATGCTAAGTTAGAAATTTGGTAAGACGCTCTAGAATCGAAAGATTTTCTATTAAGACTGACTAAAACAAAGTATATGGAATGTAAGTTTAGTAAAAGGATAAAAAAAATAATACTAAAGGGGTTGTAGACTTGATAGATGAAAGATACCAGAGAGTGACAACTTTCAATATCTTGGATCAACAATTCCTAAAGATGGAGAGATTGAAAACGATGTGAATCATAAGATAAGAGCAAGATGGATGAAGTGGAGAAGCTTATCAAGAGTCCTGTGTGATCATAGAATACCTATAAAGTTGAAGGATAAATTTCACAAGACTACTATTCTACTAGTTATGCTCCATGGTATTGAATGTTGGGATTTTAAGAAACAATATATTCATAGAATGAGTGCAACTGAAATGAGAATGTTAAGATGAAAGTAAAAATACAAAAAAGATAAAGATTTGAAATGAAAAAATTCGATTAAAGACAGGAGTAGCCTTTATTGATAAAAGATGAGGGAAAGTCACTTGAGATGGTTTGATCATGTTTACAAAAAAGCGATTAATATACCAATAAGAAATAATGAGTTGATCTATGTTAAGGGAACAAAAAAAGATAGAGGAAGTCAAAAAATCACATTAGTAGAAGTAATAAAAAAAAATGTCAATTAAGGAATTAACAGAGAGTATGACTTTAGATCAAATAAATGGACAAAAAAACAAAAAAAACAAAACAAAACGTGGCCGGCCCTAACTAATCTATTTGAGAATAAATAAATGACCCCAAAATTTTTGAGACTAAGACTTGGTTGTTGCTTGTGTTATATCCCCTTAAATTTAAGATATAGTGTATTAATTATTGTTCTTTTAGAAAAAAAAATTTTGAAAATTTTAAACATGACCAACATAAAGAGACAAGGAGATCAAGTTGTATTTGTTTTCGTTGGAAAATTTATAGCACACTTTTATGACTAAAAAGGACTTTTATGAACCTCACTTGCTTAATGATTTGTGGTTTTATGCTAACATGCATGGGATTCTGGTATTGGTCTTGGGGTTTACTCAAAACAAAAATTGCGCAGTTAAATTTTATCATTTGTTGTCAAGAATCTTGTGATCCAAGGATTGATGGTTGTCTACCATTTTATTTGAGAGATAATATATTAAATATTATTCTTTTAATTTTTTTTTTTAAAATGACCTACAAAAAGAGACCAGGGTAGTTGTACTTGTATTTGTTTGGTTGGAAAATTTATAGCTCGCTTTTACGACTAAAGGACTTTTTTTATGATGGACCTCACTTGCTCAATGATTTGTAGTTTATGCTAAACTACATGGCATTATGGTAATGGTCTTGGGGTTATTCAAAAAAATTTACGATTAAATTTATTATTTATTGTCAAGAGTATTGTGATCCAGTGATATTGTTTAATTATCCCTAGTAAAGAGAATTTGGATTCAAAGTTCTTTCCCCACTTGTTGGAATTGAAAAAAAAAAGGGTTGATCCTCCACGTTGATATGTTTGGTATGCAGACAAAAATCCATCCTTTTTCAACGTACGTACTAATAATAAAACACTTTTCCTTCACAGATGCAACCTTTTCAATAAATAATAACTATATATTCATATTATATACTAAAAGACACCTAAAGAAATATTCTTCAAACATGAGAACCTATAGTAATATTCTTCAACCAATTTTTCTTATTAGTACTAGAGAGTAAGCTATGGAGGTGCATCTTCTTTTTTTCTTTAACCTTTTTTTTTCTGGACCAATGTGTGAATGTGATTTAGATAAAGGAGATGCTTCCTCTTTGCCAAATGCCAATTGCCTTATAGCAATGAAAATTGTAATTACATTCTGTGGAAGCATATTAATTCTACATTTTGTGTTTGGCACTTTGAGAACTTTTTATAGACTTCCCTCAGCATCCATTTTGTATGAATGGGATGATGAAGATGATGTGTTGGTTGCACAAATGTGATTTAATAAATTAAGAACTCATACTAGTCAATAAGCTCTGCTCTACTCAAAGCCTTCTATACATTGTTGGGAGTTGGGACTTTCATTATCTATTACTACAATATTTTTTTTAATGACAGTCATTTGCTATCAACAGAACTTTATGCTATACACATCAACTTATTTTGGCGGGGTTACTGCCTTTATAACTTATAAACAGCCGCCTTTATTTTTTATAATCCAATAGTTAAAGGAGGGGATTCACTCCGTTGAAAATACCATAAAGTATCACTTAAGCTGCATGACTCTTAGCTAAACGGCCTTCTTAATATGGTGTTATTGTAACGAAAGTTCTCAAATGCTTCACAGAGATATATTATCAGGACAACCCTTTCATCTTAAAAAACCCCAAATGTTGCCTCAACAACTTATTTTTGAAGTATTAGATTTATTTTTTAAAGCTAATGAATCTTTTTCTCCATTGAATTTTTTGTTATTTTCAAGTTAAGTGATTTATTTTGATAAGTCCACTATAGAACGACCAAGTTAATTTGATCATTTGGATCATGTTATAATTTTTTTTTTTCTCTTCCTTTTTTCTTTTTCAGTTTAGCTGTAAATAAAAGGCATTGGAAATTTTGCAGCATGTCACCGAATTGAATTGTTCATCTATGGCATCTTGAACTAACTGGAATATAAAACCTGCTTAGCTACAAGAAGCAAAAACGCTTCCATGGAAATTAACTTTGTTGGGTGTGCATTGCACCACGTGGGTCCAGCCAACACTTTGTCTTAGCTCATAAAATGAGCTTGTTGAAAAATTGCCAAGAAGTCAGCAAAGCAAATTGAACTTGCTGGAGAAGCTTTCCAATGAGAAGAATTGAAGTCATCTTTATGTACAAAAGTCCAGACAAGTTGGCTTGCATTTATTGTGACTTGATGTGAAGAGTGTGGAAGAAAGAAAAGAAGAAAAAGATGAAGAAATAAAAGGAGAGGCCATTCGGCCAGTGAGAAAGAAGAGGAGTCCCAGTGAGTGAGATTGAGGAGGAAAGTGCTGTCTTGGAGAACCACGTGAGTAAGAGCAAGCAAAAGAGGAGAAAAATATAAAGAGTAAGAGAAAATTGGGAGAGATACACAGTAAAGAAAAGAGTAGTGAGTGAAAAGAAAAAGATGGTTTTTTTTTTTTTTACTCAAGTTGTATCTCTAAGTGTTATAATATCTATTTAATATAGTGAAATTATTCGAAATTTGTCCAGTGGTTTTTCCCGGAAAAGGGTTTTCACGTAACCTTTTGTGTTTTTGTGTGGTTGTACTTCTACTCTGCTTGTTGAAATTTATTCACAGTTATATAGAATTTTTCCTAACAAACTTGTGTGAATAAGCTAAGAGTATCTCCATGATTCCATGTCAATCTAATATTATTCACCTTAAAATATCTTACAAAAGGTGTAGTAAAATAGATTGAAAAATGTAAAATAAATGCTAGCTTTGCCAGTACAGCTACAGAAACCCTTTTGACGATATTTCATAACATGCACTGTACCGTGTTTATCCACAGATACAACCATGAAAAAAAGGGGAAGCACCGTCAACAAAAGAAAGAAAACTATATATATGGATCAGCCAATTTGTAGTCCTCTCATGAGCCACCACTAAAATGAATCTTGATGATTTGTAATCCCAACTATCTGAGATCCTTAGAACCCAATCCATAAACATTTGAATCCTGCAAAATTATATTTTTATTAGAAAGCATATTCAAAATTATACTCTTAAGAAAGATGAAATTGTTTTCTTTGGTGAAGCTCAAAGAGGGGATTCCCTTACCTTGTAAGTGAAGTGATAGTGTAGATCAAAGCAGATTTATATCTCTAGAACAATATCTGCAATCAAGGAACATATCCAATTTATGCCAGATTTTGTGCAATATTCTTTTTATTGTATTTTGAAATCTATGTCTTAATCTATTTGTGTTTGTTATGTATGTGAATTTCATTCTAATTGCAAACCAAAAGTAACCTTACATTCAGAATCTGTCTTGACCCATTTGCATCCATCATTGGTTTTGTTCCGCGGTTCATCATCTTTTTCCTTCTTTGGCTTTTGTTTGTCCTCTAGATATCTCTTTGCAGATGATGGCCGAGCATTATTTTGATGGTTCATCTTCTTGTGAAGCATTACTCTCAAAAGCTGTAGGCCAATATGGCAAAAAACTCTTTTAGTACTAAAACAATATGTACAAGTTTTATAAATCTAGCCTGGAAATAGGATGGTAATGTTATAAAAGTTTAGCATATGCACAAAATGATGTTAAAATTTCAGATCCATGTTTGGTGGGCTTTGCCTCAAAATGGAATGCATTTCAATGCCAAGCCAGAGCAGCATAGGCAAGCTCATGGTGAATTCACACCTTGGCCAAGTTGCACACATTTAATACATATTTGTGTGTATACCTTCTCCATTCTTGACTCTTGAAGTGTATCTCTCAGACTGGGTGCTGGTGCAAAGCCACTGCTACAAACAAACATTTTCTTAAGAAGGAAAGAAATTGATTTCTTCCCAATCACTTTCTTGTTATTATCTGCACAAATGTCTTTACATTTATCAAGTATGACACTAATTGTCCGGTCGATATCTTCATCTCTTTGATCTGAATCACTACAAAGAGCATTACTAATTCTTCGATCAACCTCCAAGCTTGATGGGCAATTAAGGAATCTATCCAATGGAAGATCAACAATTTGCTTCTCCACATTTGGTTTACGTAAGAGCTTTGTCAACTCCTGTTGTAACTTTCCTACTTCTTCTGGAGTAAAATCTACTATTTCTTCAGATGAAGAGGGACCCTCTTGGGTATTTTGGCTTTCAAAATTTTCTTTTAAATCATTGTTTCCAAAGGTTCCAATTGCTAGCAACCCATGGGGCCAATCATTGAATTCTTCACGGGGCTCTTGTTTCACATGATCTACACAATAGAAGGACAGAAATTTTACTCATCTAATAATATGTGCTCAAGGCTCATTTTAATGAGATAAGATCACTATATAAATAATAAATAAAACATGGAAAATCTAGCAGATAGAGGTTACATAAGTACCAAATTTTAAGAATTAGAAATATGTAGTTAGCTTTCAGAAAAAAAAAAAAAAAAAAAAAAAAAAAAGAGAGAGAGAGAGAGAGAGAGAGAAAAGAAAAGAAAAGAAATGTGTAGTAGTTAGGCAAAAAAAAAAAAGGTTGAAATATGTGAAAACAAAAGGTATCCTTGCAATTCCAATGAAAATATTTTAATTAATATATTATACAATATACAGATCAGGCATACCATATTATGAGTTATATACTATAAATCAAAGAGCTGGGTTGAAATGAAGGGATACTGCCATTTTATCAAAAGCCTCTATATTATCAAGAGGTAGGATTTGTAGTTTCGACAGGCACAACATTTTTCACAATTTTTTTCTCATACTTTCTAATATAACTTATTATGATTAGTACATAATAAAAATAGTTGTGGTAGACCAAAGTCAAGATGATGTTGCTCCAAGCACAAAAGAATATATCAATTATAGTGGAAAAAAATTTGTGAAAAATATTATATGTTACCAACAGGCAACAATACTCGTTCCAATAAGATATCTGAACAGACAAGCGGTCCAAACTGCTATGGAAAAATGGACTAATAAAAAATCAAAGCACTTTGGGATCTGATTTATGACTCACTGGAATTACAATTAATTATGGTATAGTAAAGAACTTCAAAAAATTTTCCTAGGAAATCTCATAGATAACCAACAAAAGTATAATATATTTGCAATATAAATCTAGTGACGTTTCTATTTTCCCCATAAACAATGTGCCAAGTAAATTTTTGTAATTCTAACCCAAACACACTCTAAGTTTGAGGGAAGTGATAAATAAAATCAAATGCAAACTTTACGTCAACATGTTCTGAACTTGTACGGTTATTGAACTTAATCAAAACATTAATTTGAATGGGATTAGGATCCATCCTTTTGACTTATATCTCTTTAATAGGATCTTGATCTGACCCGTTAACTAAAATCTTTTTATAAGATCCAACTTGTTGACTTAAATTTTTTTATAAGATCCAATCCGTTGACTATTTTTTTTTTTTTTTATAAGATCATGATCTGACTCACTAAATATCATAAATATTTTTTTGTTTCATGATTAAATTAATCTTAATCAGCTTGTACATCAATCTTTTGACCTAATGATAAAGCAATCATACAACGAATATTATTCGTCTAAACCTTAACCATTATAATATAAATAAATAAATATTTAATCTTAGTAAATATAGATATAAATTCTAATTCTAAAATCGGATCTAGATCCAACCCGTCAAACACACACACTTCAATTCCTTCAATGTTAAATTGAACATGAATGTTGATCATATCAAATTAAAATTAATACTTTAATTTAACCTCTCTCTCTCTCTCTCTCTCTCTCTCTCTCTCTCCAACACAATTACTTGAATGTTTATAATCCATCAATATGGATGGCTTGTTGAGAGAGCATTTTGCATGAGGAAGTAAAGAGAGTGAAAACTGAAAACACACCATTGACAACCAAAAAAGCTAATACAGAAGTTGATAGAATGCTTACTAGTAGTTGAAGCTGTGTGTGGTTTTTTGTTCCCTTGTTTCCCATTAAGCTTATTTTGCATCCAACTAAGAAGCTGCAATAAAAAAAATTGACTACTATCATTTGAGAACCATAAACTTTAATCCATTTTACGTGAGAGTGAATCTCTCCATCTTTCTCTTACTCACTCAGAGAGAGAGAGAGAGGGAGAGAAGCAAGCACAAACAATGTAAACTCTCTACCCCTCTCTCTCTCTCTCTCTCTCTCTCTCTCTCATACACACACACACACAAACTTACCTTCATTTTCACAATAGAATTGAGAGCTCTTTGAAAGGTGGTGGATGTGGCGGGTTGTGACTGAAATGAGGTGCTTGGAAAACTGAGGTGTTCAAAGCAGATCTTAAAAGCCAATGAAAATTGAGCTTTGGGAGTTAAAAATTCAAGATGGGGGGTTTTGCTGAATTTGATGGCCAAGCAAATTGAGAGGGTGATTTTATATTGGTTCAAGTTCCCAAAGACGGCCTTTTAGCCCTTCATCCCTCTTTCCCACCTTTATGTCTTTGTATTGAAACCTTTCTTCTCTAACCTCTCAAACTCATATAAACTAATTATATATATAAAAATTCATACCCCACTAGCATAAAAGACATTCTCTTCCAATTTAGAATGCATGTGCATGTGTATAAAATATATAACGCATGGGCGAGTATAGAGGGGTTGATTCTGGAACATAAGCTGTTTATACCTAGGAGACCTCGTGTCACCATTTACATCCACTAGATCATAAATTTACAGATCTTAAGACAACTTTTTCAAGTAAGAAACTTGGAATCAATCTCAATACATTTTTTATCGAATGGTAATCGGAGTGACACGAGGGGATCCCAAAGATGTTGTTACAAAAGTGGTTCAATAACCACAAGTTTTTATAATTTTTTTTGAACCTTTTCACCTTTTTGCTTTCATGACTCTTCTTCAACCCTTTATAGCATTAATTGGCCGTACCATTAGTCACACTATGTTCTTCTACGATGATACAATTGCGCTTGCAATTGATCATATGTTGATCACTTGTCAATTTTTCATAAATTAGATAGGGAACCGTTCAATGAGGGATTGAAGGTTGTTTTGAGGTCGATGGTTTTTGCTGAATTACTGTGGATGCTAATGATGTAGATCAATTTTTCATTTCAAAGTTGGGCAACTTGTCTACATAATGTAGTAATTGAGTAACAACATAAAGCGTTGATATAAAGCTTGGGTTCAAGTCATACAAAATACATTAGTATCGAAGTTGGCAGGGTCATTTAGCACAGGAGTTTAACTTGTCACGATAAAAAGTGATTTGTTCTCAAGATTCCACGTTTTTATTCAAAAAAAAAAAAAAAAAAAAAGAGGAGCAAAATTTCCATCATTAAGACTATATGATTGTCCAATCACATTGGCAAATATGACCTAATCTATGAACTCTACACAAATACGACACATAGATCATATTCTAATCTTAAAAGATTTAAGTGAATTCATCAAACCAAATAGGCACGATTTCTGATTGGGGTTGACTCACAATAGTTTGCCTAACCCGAATTTTTAAAGACCATTTTTACCATATTACTCATTTTTAAACCCTAGCTATAACCTTTTTTTTTCTCCCTCTCTCATTCACTATTAATATTTATCCTCTTTTGCTTGTTTTGTTAGGAGGAAAAAATACTTTTGGCAGACAAATGGCCTGAGCTATTTGATAATGGGGTAATAAGCAGCATGGGGCAACATCACAGAAGTCAGAATAAACTAAAGTCCCCCAAAACAAATTAACAAAGTACAAATAAATATAATGAAGTAAAGTCAAGGAAGATATGGGTCATATACTCATATTCAGGGCCAACAGGAGGAACACCTAATTAAAGAAACCTAATTTTGGCATGGGAATGTCCCTCACTCACCAGACCAGCTACTGAATCCCACCTGCCCTTTGTTGTGGTGCCCTTTAAATCCTTCTGGACCCTGACTTTGATGTCATGAACTTTGATCACTAGGGTCAAAAGGAATCTGATGATAACAATGGGTTTTTTTTTAATAATTTTATTTCGGGGGTTTTCCTATCATGTCAAATTAAAATATTTATCAATGTCATTTGGAATATTATGAATGGATTTTCTGGTTCAAATGCATCGACGACAAAAAAAATAAAAAATAAATAAAAAGGAAGAAGAAGAGTAAATTGCAAATTATATCCCTAAATTTAGAGGTATTTGAATTTTACAGCCTGAAGTTTTAGAATTTGGATTTTACCCCCTGAAGTTTGGAATGTTTGAATTTTACACCATAACGTATCAGAATTTGGATTTTACCCCCTAAAATTTGGAAACATTTAGATTTTACACCCACAAATTCTGAAACTTCAGGTGTAAAATCTAAACACCTCCAAATTTTGGAGAGTAAAATTCAAACACTCTAAATTTTAGAAGGTAAAATTCAAATTTTGAATCGTCAAAATGTAAAATCCAAACACTCCCAAATTTCAGGGGGTAAAATCCAAATTCTGAAATTTTAAGGTGTAAAATCCAAACACTTTCAAACTTCAGAGGTGTAATTTGTAATTTACCAAAAAAAAAAAAAAAAAAAAAAAGGCAATTTTACTCTTGAAGTAGCTAGATGATCACTTGTCATCTTCACTCGTGTCTTGAAATGTCAATTGAGAATTAGGGGAGAGCTAATAATTATGTTTTGGAAGGGAGAGTTCGATGAAGATTTTTTTTTTCTTTATGAAAGAGGACCAATCACTGGAAAGTAACTATATTAACACATGTCGGTTTGATATTGGTTTCTTAATAAATAAGATACGGTCTCGTCCCGAGAGATTGTCCCATGCATAATAATGTATATGACCACCGCCATAGAAATCCTAGAAACCCAAAGCTTCTTCGAGCAAATTAAAGTGAGCAGAGATCTCTCTTGACAAGAGAAACGTGATGAGCTAACTACAAATCCCCCATGACAAGGGACACACATAGAAGAATAGTTATGGATGAGATTGAAATGCTAATTCAGGCTATCTCAGTGGAAACTCGCAAAGAGATTGAGTAGAGAGAGTGTAAACTCATATAAGTTGGCATGTTAAACTACAAAAGGTGGCTAGACATATCAAAATTCAAACCCAAAAATAAAGTAAATAAGAATGAAGATATAATAATCCCTTATTCCCAAATTAATGAATATGAAGATTAAATTTCACCACATTAATGAATATGCAATTGCAAGATGCAATCACCATGAAAAAATAAGAGTTGGCCTCCCAAATATTTAAGTTAGTTTAATGATGCCTTTAAAAAATTAATTGGTCTAACAGTTATAGAGACAATACTTTATTTTTCTCAATTTCATTTTTTATTATAAAATGTGTTCCTATATCTGTTAAATTTTTTATAAAGTTTGGCATTAAATATGTTTGGATCTATTTTTTTCAACCTATTATGTGTTGATTAAATAAGTCATTAACTTATTTCAAAAAATATTATGACTAAAACTATACATGAGATATCTTTTTAGTTGCCACATAATGAGTTAGAGCAAGATAAATCCAAATATGCTTGAAGCTAAACTTGTTCCTTTACGTTTTGGATCATTCATGTTTTTTAAAATTTAATTAGTTCAATTGAAATATTTTTTACTTAGTTTGGTATACAATTTGAAACAATACTAAGTTCTTTTTGTCTTGATTAATATATTAAGAGTGTGTTTAGATACCACTTATTTGTTGAAAATTGAAAATTATTATTGAAGATACTGTAACAAAATATTTTTTAAAAGGAAAAATATTGTTCACTTGCTACTGTTCATGCGTTTTTGTGCTTTGGCTAGTCTATGAACAGTGCCATGGGACCAGCCAAAAAACGCAAACGTAATTTCAACTCAGATGCATTGCTAAACAAACGCACACTTAGTGTCACAACTTAGCCTCTAAATAAAATTTATAGTTGTCTTGACGAAATGGTTTCTGATCGTCATGCATGACGCTCGAATAAATTTTGGTTCCTCAAATACTCCCCATCATTTTTTTAATTTCCAGTAACAAATACTTCAATTTGCACTTTTGACTGTTTCTTTTACTTGATCGGCTTTAAGTTCATCGAGTTAGCAAAGATATTACCACGGTGTAAAAAAGTGTACCATACTTGGATGGCACGAGCTACCATGCCATGTGACAGAACTAAAATTCAACAGCAGTAAACCGAGTAATGTACTTTCCAATTTGCCATTTACGGATTTACCAGTACTATGTAATATAAAGTACTCGAACTTTTCAGAAACTCACAAACAGAAATGTACAACCACAACTAAAATTGGCAAGAAAACCAGACAAAATCGTCCTTCATTAGTGTAACTCAATGTATGCTAGATATTGTCCTCTTTTCAGTTATCTTCCTTCATGTTTTATAAAATTTAATTATTTCAATTGAAATTTTTTTACTCAGTTTGGTATACAATTTGAAACAAACATAATTTTGATGGAAAATACTAAGCTCTTTTTGTCTTGACTAATATATTAGTGTCACAACTTGATCCTTAAACAAAAATTCCTAGCTACCTTAGCGAAATGGTTTCTGATCGTCATTCATGACACTCGAAGAAATTTTGGCTTCTCGAATACTCCTCATCATTTTTTTAATTTCCAATAACAAATACGTCAATTTTTCCTTTTGACTGTTAACTATTTCTTTTACTTGATCGGGTTTATGTACATTGAGTTTACCAGTACTATGTAATATTAAAGTACTCCAGCTTTTCAGAAACTCTCAAACAGAGATGTACAACCACCACAAAATTTGGCAAGAAAACTAGATAAAGTCGTCCTTCATTAGTGTAACTCAATGAATGCTAGATATTGTCCTCTTTTCGATGGTTAATAGTAAGTTTAGTACCATTTGCCACCAAAAACAAGAACATCTCTCAATAATGGAAATATGTACAGCAACGTTCCAGCTAATGTAGTAACTTTGATCACTGCTAAATACACGCGTGGGTTAATGCAAAAAAGTCCTTTATAGTATAGACCATTATCAATCACACCCTCTTGCTACAAAATTGACCTTTCAAACCTTTTTGATAATTAGAATAACACAATCGGTCCTTCTGTTAAACTTATGTTACATTTATTAGACAAAAAATGACCGCATAACGTTACATGAACCACAAAACATGTACTCAGTAATCAATTATTACCTACCACATATGTTAATATGGTCATTTTTCGTCCAATAAAAGTGGCAAAAGCCTAACAAAATGATCTATTTATAATTTTGAATATTACAAAAGTTTAAAAAGTCAATTTTATAACACTAGAAATATATTTGATAATGACCCATATGAGAGGAGGTGTGTTCCACACTATTCTTAAAGTACCATGTTGAGTATGAGAAAATATCTCTTACATATGATATGCACACATTATCTCTTTTATGATATGTTCTCCATATAATTGTAAAATTCACATACTGTAGAAAAGATGATATATATATATGAGGTAAATTATTGGTTAAGCATCAATCCAATCAAATTATGAGATAAATTATTGGTTAAGCACCAATCCAAAGGGTTTAGTGACAACAAGAAAGCAAATTCATGTTATACCCTCCCCAGAACTTAATAATACACGGTACTTTCCGAGAAGGAACCTCCAAATTGCCCAGGTGCTGCCTTCAATGTTCAAACTTCTTCTTAAGATACTAGAAGATAATGCGGGCCCGTTGGGCACCACCCAATCACATGACTGGTTGATCAAGTGGGTCCGTGCTATAGCCTATCAGTTTTTTTTTATATATGGACACACATTTCTCCACACCCTTTAACACAATTTACACATTTGTTAATATATGATTGAATAATATCACTTACATACAGGTCCATCACTTGAGCTTAGTAAAAAACAATCCAATTACCGCTAATCTCATCTCAAAGTTGTGTTAAAGTGTGTATAAGAGTGTGTCACCCAAAACTTTTTGATAGTCCATATAACTTACTACATAAATTACCACAATTTTTGTCACAATTATTTTTTTGATAGTTCACAATTTACCACAGGGTCAGCTTGTGGCACAAGTTCTAACATTTTATATAGTGTTAGAATTTTTCTTGAATATGGCAACAAAAATGGCAGTTGGCTACGTGTCACGACAAAGTAAATCCCATCATCTTATGTCGGACCTACACGTGTACCAAAGGGGTCGGGTTGACTTCAAACGTGATGTAACTTTTATGAGTTCCCCCAAGTCCCTAATAAACACCCAATTGGTAGAACAACCATCTCTCTTAGATTTCAGCATTTAGCTTTTTCATTAGCCAGATCTTCACTTAAACATGATTGGACTTGGCTATTATAAACAGTATCTAAGGCAAACCATGATAATTAAAATGGGCATAAGCACAATTTACTTGGCTAAGTGTTCTGCTTCGTCACTCACTCACATTTCATAATACAATAAATAATAAGGTCATGTTTAACATTTTCCATCTGATTGGTGGACATAAGAGTAACTCACTCTCTCTCAATGGACCACACTCTTAAACAACCTACATGCCAAAATGTGCCAGCCTCCAAGCAAGGTGCACCACAAAAATATGCTAAAGATTGATTAAAGCATGTAGTTTAGGATTTAAGGATGTTTAAGAACTCCAATGAGCTACGTGTAAAGAATTTCAACACAACTAAAACAAGTAGCATTGCTCAAAAACCCTTACGATCAAATTTAATCAATGAATGAGGAATGAAAATATCTTAAGCATATATCGTCATTCAACCCGTCACTACTCACTACAATGCTTAAAAGTTTCCTTTTTTTTTTTTTTTCCTGAATTGAAAACTCCTCGAGATTGCAGGTAAGTGAAAAGAGTTGAAATGAATCACTCCCACCAAGAAACAACTTTTTAACAAAAACAATAGAAGCCATGTGGTTATCGCATCTACTAGATGTCTAGGGTTTAGGAATCAAATCTGAATAAAGCATAAATGGAGTAAACTTACTATTTGTGGAATGTTATACACTTACCCCAAAGTAAACTAAGACCTTGTATGATGTGGACCTCTATCCTCCATAATGGTGGTGGCCATCATTGTTTGACTAGCTCAATTTTCATTGGACTTCGGTAAAATTATTAAATAAAAGTGTTTTGCATTAAGATTAAGCAAATGTTTCATCTTGCAAGAAAATCCCTTCAGACCTCACTAATCAGCATATATTATCTTACTAACATGAAAATAATAAATTATGGCCTGTGTCCCTCAAAACACAAATTGAAAGCCATTATTCTTGGCCACTAATTAGGACCTTGTTGGTATCCTTTCTTTCGGATGGAGGGCAAATCCTGTAGTCAGTAATCTAGCTGTATTTTTAGAAATCTCGGACCTGTGATCATTGCCAGTAGTAACCGGTAGCTTTTGAATAATCACTTTACAACTTACGATTATAAAACAAGCAGCCTTAAACTCGTGGTATAGTTTCAAATCTTTGGGCTCTGAAAGAAAAGAAAGAAAAAGGTAGTAACCATAGCACCATTTAAGCCCTACATGGTTTTGAGCTTGCAAGTTTACTTTTCTTGAAGAAATAGGCAGTAATCATAGCACCATTTAAGCCCTAAATTCTAGCCCTAGGTGAAGGATGAGGTCGTGAGTTCAAGACCCACTAGACGCGTGTTTAACTTAGTACCCATTTGGGTACTAATGAAAAGGCAGAATCTTGCATCTGCGTTTTCTTCTTCTTTTTTTCTATTTTTTTTAGATGAGTGTTCTGTGGCTGTGGTTAGTTTCCAATGGGTCTCGTGCACTGTTCACAGGACCCACAAACCTCTTTTTTCCATGGTTTTAAAACATGGATCGTTTAATAAACCGTAAAAGGGAGAGGTTCAAGGTTTTTTAGGTTAGACCGAGGTCAAACCGTGATAACATCATTATTAATTTAATAATTATTTAAAATATAAATAAATATATTAAATTAGTAAAAATTGAAAATTTATCTAAAAATAAAGATAAATAATTATATACATACATACATACATACATATATATATATATATTTAAAATTTTTGTTAGAGCTCTTAAGTCATGACAAAGCTCATTTGAGTACCCAATAATTTTTATTTTTATTTTATGAGACCAAATAAAATGGTAAAGAGATAAATTAATCTGTCTGCCCATGACCAAGCCCATTTGACAACCCAAACAATTTTTTTTGTGCCCAAGCCCATTTGAATAGTCCACCATTTATGAATTAAAAAAAAAAAAAATACTACTATAGGATGTCCACCCATTTAAAAAAGGTTAAATAGGAAAGCTAGAGCCTAGAAGTGGTTGACAGTAAAGCAACAGCCAAAAAGAGGACTCCATTTACCAAAAAAAGAAGACTCCAAAGGTAAAATGAAGAAACAGCATTGTCAAAAACACATAGAGGGAGTGCGAGCGAGACAGAGAAGAATAGGAAGATGGCAATGCGATCTCAAGTTTGATAGCATCTCACAGTGGTTGAAGCTTCAGCCTTGAACAATGGTTGTAAGTACTCTGAAGGGAGATGCGTGATGTACTCTAAAGGGAGTAGAATATAAAGCTTTTTTTTTTTTTTTTGTGTGTGTGTGTGTTTAGATTCAAATTCAAAGAAAAGTAAGGAACCGTAAGAAACGGTCTGATCACGGTTCTCAAAACCGTGCGATTGGACTGCAATTCGAACGGTTCTATACTTTTTTGGCATAGACCAATTCTTAAGATTAAAAGAATCGTGTTTGTGAGAGGTTGATAGTTAACCCAGTCAGACCGTACGATCCGGTCTGAATTTAAAAACCATGTTTAAAAATGGATCTACAGTACTATTCACACATTTAAAAATTATTTTGCTACAGTATTTTCAGTTTTCAAGTTTCAGCAAAATAAACAATATTTAAACACACCTTTACCAATCAAAAAAATATTTAAAACAACAAAACAGAGCACCATACCATGCCTTACATGCTATACAGACATGAGACATCATAGGTCTCTAATTCTAACAAGGTTCTAGTCCCTATTTATTTACTTCAAGGAATCTGACAGTTAAAACTTAAACAGTGATTTACCTATCAAAAAAAAAAAAAAAAAAACTTAAAAAGTGATTTCCATAAAGCAGGTGGTGCTTGCAACCTGTTAAGAGGTTTTTTTTTTTTTTATTAAAAAAATGGAAACTGAATTTGAATATATATATATATATATATATGTATGTATATATATATATGTATATATATACTCTCTCTCTCTCTCTCTCTCTCTCTCTCTCTCGGCCCTTGAACCAAGGAACTTGCCTGAACACATCTTATTTGGACATTCTCTTTCCCAAAAGAATGACTTCAGTCATAGGTTATCTTATAATACTATTGATGACCAAAATAGTTCTTATCTGCAAGTGATTACCTTACTCTTAAGACAGCCGTTTAATGATGTAAGAATGGACCATCCATATAATAAACATCTAGTTCAAGGTGGAAAGACTGAGCTATAAAAAGACCCAAGGTGTTGAACATGCCAGAAAGAAGAGTACAATGTAGACTGATAAATGGAACAATCTACATAGTAAAGTGTACCAAACGAGATGATAATTGGGGTTCCAGCCTAAAAATGAAGCTATGAACAGCCATTGAATAAACAGATTGAGATATTAACATCCATGCTAAAATGTTTTCTTCCCTCTTCCTCTTTTAACATATTTAAGACTACAATATTTTACTACATTGATGCTTTTTGAAAGGTAGACACAATACTTCAACAAAATTTTATTTATCTCTATCACATAGGAGAAGTTGGAAAAATAAATATATAAATAAATAAAAATGAGCTAGATGCATAATAGGAGAAATTGAAAAAAATTTCTATGTATGCTTGTGCCACAAGTTTAGAGGATTTATGAATTTATGGTTTAGAACCTTTAGAAAGAAAGGGTTAGGATTCAAGAATGACTAGGGTTTTAATAGGGAAGAGAAAAGAATTGATTTAGGATTGCAAACAAGAAGAAACAGAAACTGAATCTGCCCACAATCTGCCTCAACACTAAACCCTCAATGAATTGAACCAAAACCCACACATAAACACCCATAACTAAATAAAACTTATTAATAAAATAAAACCCAAGGCCCACAGCTGTGGCCCCATACCCAAGAATTATAGAATTTACTAAAATACCCTGGACTAGAGAAAAACTAAAGAAAATGCTAATAACCTAATTATCTATCATGAACATTTATTCTTGGACTTTGCCTTAATCATAGGTTTCCAAGGAGATTATTGTTTCCTCTAACAACGTTATGGTTGCACCATCACCACATGCATGTGCAATCAGATAGATAAATATGATTGATTTTTCCTGGCTTCTAAGATCCTGCATTACTTAAGGCACAAAATAAACCATTGTAAATTTCAATTGAACAAGTTCCAAAATGCAGATTCATTGACTTTGCATGTCCATGACCAATCTTACAAAAAATTCATCTTTACCTACCACATTTTCAGTTTATGTTCTAAATAATAAACTGTCAGCATCATATTCCCTGTAGAGAACTAAGCATCACATCCTCTAATAGAAATAAGATCCCTTTTTTCTCAAAATTCACCCTCCTTGATTCAGATTAACTATGGTGTGTAGATAAGTAACTAACAATCTCCTCTATACTTCATGTTGCTTTTCAGTGACCTCACCATAGCAACACTGGATAATAACTTACAAAAACTAACTCTTATGTAAAAGGGACCTCCTACCAGAAAAAAGCAGTAGCAAATAAACAGTTCAGCAATCTCCATGGAATTGCGCTGAATGAATTTTCAACTGCTTCCCTAAATATAAGTAGAATCTTGCTGACAATTTTGCTTGAATCGCTAGAATAATAGAAGTTTTGTATTATCTGACAGATAAACTGTGCCAGTGTTTATATATCACAAGAACCTATTTAATTGCACAGGACTTAAAAGGTTTACAGGACACTTTTAGCAACAAATGGCCTAACCAACATAAAGGAGTTGCCAGAGCAGTTATCCAATTTGGAAAATTGTATGAGTAGAAGTGTAAAGGCTAAAGAGACTTGTACCTGTTACAGTTCGTCGTGTTCAGTAACCACTCCTCCTGTCAAAAAAGAAATAAAGCAACCAAAATATATTTCAAGTGTTTCCTTTCAAGCAAGATGCAATTTAGAAGTATAAAGTATTAGATATTTATTCACGTACAAAATGGTTCTTTTTTTCTTGTGCAAATCAAATGCTATATGTCTTGTTTCAGTTCATCTCATTTAACGAGTTGATCCCATCGTATCCTTCAACGTAAATAAAAGAACACCAAAGCCACAAATTGATGTTCACACCAACAGTGTACCTTCCTCCCTCTGCTGGTACAAGCAGATCCTCATAATCCTTTTCATTTTTTAGATTGCAGATTTGACTTTGAGATTTGGATTCTTGCATCTATTTGGTTGGAATTTTAATTACAAAATTTTAAAATTTAAATTTGCTCTCCTTAATCTTCAACAAACAGAGCTTCAGAAGTAAGCAAAGAAATAAGCTACCAGAGGAAAAAGGAGAGTAACAGACTATTATCATGATTACAATTAATAATTTCAAATATTTGGGTTCATAGTTGGACAAAATATCAGCGTATCTACTGCATATACAAGTTTGAAACACAAACTTGTCACAATCCGATCTCCCATGCTATATCACTTGAGATTTGGACTCTCACATCTATTTGGGTTGGAATGTTAGTTACAAAATTTTTTAAATTTTCAAATTTTAATTTGCTCTCCTTAATCTTCAACAAATTGAGATTCAGAAGTAGGCAAAGAAATGAGCTACCAGAGAAAAAAGGCGAGTAACATATTGTTATCATGATTACAATTCATAATTTCAAATATTTTGGTTTCACAGTTGGACAAAATATCAGCGTATATACTGCATACTCAAGTTTGAAACACAAACTTGTCACAATCTGATCTCCCATGCTATATCACTTTTTAAGGCTACTGATGTTACAGAAGCTACTATAGAACAACAGATAATTGTCATTCCCCAACAAAGATTGAACAACAAAGAAGGAAAAAAAATTACAAAGAAGAACAAAGGTATCCTACAGCAACCCATACCCAAATGAAAAAAGCTCTCCCTCTCTCTCTCTCTCTTCCTGTGGAGATATTTATAACTACTTGTTGATGCATATTGCATAAATTTAGTGAACATATATCAAGATAAATAAAGATCCCGTGGTATGGTGTTTAATTTTATCATTGTGGATGGGAAAGTGAAACTTTCCAAATTATACAATGGCAGATAGCAAATGAGCCAAACATCAAGAGGTAAAGTATAAATTTTAACCAGCACAGTATCATTTTATCCTTTTTTTTTAAAACAAAAAAAATTTCGGTAAGTTACACATGTAGCCAGTGGGTAATGAACCCAAGACCTCAACCTGAAACTCCATCTTGCTCTTACAAGGGGAGGATGTGTCATTTGAGCTAGAGCTCATTATACCCAAGAAAAGCATAAGCTTTAGCATAAAAGAACACGTCTTTCCATAATGACTGAAAAAAGAGGATAGGAATTGACCTGCAGACACCTCTTTAAAGAAAAATGAGATCTCTCTTTCTGCTGATTGAGTAGAATCTGAACCATGAACACAATTCTTTTCTGAATCTAACCCACACAGTGCTCTTATGCTGAAAATAAAACCAGAACTAATAATTATGAAATCCTACAAAGAACTATTTGACAGATACAATCATGAGATTTTTACTAATTGAATTCAAGGATCTAACATTAAAAGACAAAGTGAAAAGGGAGAAGGGACCATATACTTATAAGACAAACGAAAGACAGACAGAAAAAGAGATACAAGCACAAAGAGGATTAAAATGAGAACATAAATCACCTGTGGGGATGACTAATCTTAGCCTTGCGAGCATCAGTTGGCCCAATTAGAGTGCGCCAATCGGCGACAGCATTTTCCTTCTCCAAAACCATAACCAACACTGGACCACTGGTAGCACCAGAGTCATACAGAGAGAGAAAACATTTCCAAAGTAATTACTATAGACTATTCAATACCATCATAGAAGCAACCTTAGTACCTTACTATGCAAAGTAATTTCATGATCATTCAAATTCAATATGATGAGAACTACAATGAAAACCAGTTGACAAGGCCATCGGTTTATGTAATTTATCACTCGTTTGTAAAAATAGACAGCCAGAAATTCCAATACAAAGGGTATGGAAAAGTTGGGGCAGGGCTCATGAGTCACAACAGAGACTTCTACCAGATGACTTCTCCAAAAGAACTCAACACCTCCAACAACAAGGCTCTAATAAGCTCCAAAGAATCATAGTACAGAAATTAATAGTTTCATGCGTTGAGTAAATAAAGTCATCAGTCAACAAATTAGTCAAGGAAATACTTAAAGCATGACTATGCTTTTCATAATTTTAGCATCTCAACCATTTCCATGGGCATTAGATATATATCTTTATAGCATATATCAGCACAATAGTGGTTGCTTGGTAAATTATTTTATGAGCTAGGAAAGATGTGACTTTCTTCAATCTAGCAATTTATCAAAAGGATTCAGACAACTAATATGGAGCTTGCCAAAGAATAAATGCCAACACAAGAACAGCAGGCAATCCACTCAAGAACCAATTTTCATAACCTTAATTTTTTTTTTTTTTTTTTTTATTATTATTATTATTATAAAGTAATTAAAAATAGCATGTGACAAATCACAAAAACATAATGGATACCTCATCATGTATTTGACAAGGCTAGAAAAGAAGCTCCTCGTAGAGTGCTCAGCATAAAAGTTTGCAGCACTGTCCTCATCAAGTGGAACAACCTTCTCCTTGAAAATGATGAAACCAGATTCCAGAATGACATTCTTTATCCTATCAGTGTAGTTCCCAAACAATCCATCTGGTTTTATCATAGCTAATGTTTTCTCATTCAGCATGCTCCCATTGCTTGAAGACCTGTTTTCCCCAACCATTAACATAGCAGGCCAATAAAATTTAAAAATAATATAAAAAAAATTTAACAAGACATTGACATAGAAGTCCCATGACAAAGTTTTCCTCCAAATGGAGACATCTCCTCTAAACTATTACATGGCATTTCAAAAAACTGTCGATGTCTATTTAATCACATGACTCATTAAGGCATTTAAACAAACCAAATGACCAAGTCATGTGATCAAAAGCACACACAGATAGTCATTTGAATTACCATGTAGTAGGTTGAAAGAAATTCATGCAAACTAGTTTAGAGGAAATTTTGTTGAAGCCCCCACACCAAAAAAAAAAATGTTGAAACGAGAAAAATACAAGTCATTCACAAATTTCTTGTCAAAAAAAGGTTCAGATGAAGTTAGAAACAGAATTAGCGGCATCATTAAAACTGGGAGATGACTCCTAAATCCTAGGACAACAACAACAACCAAGCCTTAGTCCCAATTTTTTTGGGGTCAAACGACTCCTAAACCCTAATGAATCAAATTTCAATATTTTGTTTCTTTAATCATCTCCTTTTTTAATAAAATTTTCCTTTTCAAGTAATGCATAGGCATGTAAGCTCACAAAAAGATTTGGACCTCTTAAAATAAAGTAAAATAAGACCCTAAATCCCATATAGAATCTCTTTCATGCTTTTATTTCATTCTATGGATTTCCTTAACGAGTAAAGAAAACAGAAATGCACTTCAATTTCTGTATATTGATTGCAAACAACTAAATACTTTCATTCTCGTAACCTTTTTTGGACTCCCTAATATGATATATGACACTATCTGAGTGCTTATTCTAAAGCTCATGAGCTACAATTCTTTTAGCAACCAAACTGAATATAAAAAATTCAAACAGAGTATTTGTACACTTCAATGCTCTAAAATTTCCAGAAATTTTCTCAGAAACCAAACAAAGCAATTCAATACAACACTATCTGAGTACCTATTCTTAAGCTTGTGAGCTAAAACTTTCTTAACAAAGCATTTTCAAATACAGCAAATTCAAAACCAGAGACTTGAACTATAATACTTTGAATTTCCAAATGTTACTTCTCTTTTCTTTTCCTGAATTTTCTCAGCAGCCAAACAAAGCAATTCAATACGACACTATCTGAGTGCTTATTCTAAAGCTCATGAGCTACAATTCTTTTAGCAACCAAACTGAGCATAAAAGTTCAAACAGAGTATAGGTACACTTCAATGCTCTAAAATTTCTCCAGAATTCTTCTCAGGAACCAAACAAAGCAATTTAATACAACACCATCTGAGTACCTATTCTTAAGCTTGTGAACTAAAATTTTCATAACAAAGCATTTTCAAGTAGAGCAAATTCAAAACCAGAGTAGATACACAATAACACTTTGAATTTCAAAACGTTACTTCTCTTTTCTTTTCCCGAATTTTCTCAGCAGCCAAACAAAGCAGTTACTGATTATCAAATTCAAATGTATATATGAAACCCTAACTTTTTACCAGCAAGGGAAAGGCACAGAGACCAGAAGGAAGAAGAATAGAAATTTCGCGAGGAACGGAACGATTCGAAGCGTCATTTGAAGATGAACACTGCAAAAAAATAATAATAATCATTTAAAAAATTCCAGAAATTCAATTGAAACACAAAATAATGATAATAACAATTCGGAAAATGCAAAGAAGAAATGGAAAATACGCAATGGATCTTTTTTCTATCGAGTTTCCTGGTTTCAAAGCTGTGTTTGGTTGCTAAGAAAATGGAGGAAAAGAAAAGAAATTATGAAATGGCTTTACTCAGTCTAAGACAAATCAATTAGGCAGAGTTGTTTAGTTTGTAAAAGAAAATTAATAATATAATAAGCGTAGAGTTTTGTTGTGTGATTAAAGTACCTGTAATGGTGAGGAAGAATAACCACAAGGAAGAGAATGAAAGTTCTTGCCATTGAATGTGAGAGAGAGAGAGAGAAGTGGGCGGGAAAATGGAAAGAGGGAAAGATTTTTGGTGAGAGAGATTGGATTTATCAATTGCGTAAAGACTAAAGAGTAGCTACTTAATTCTACCGGGCTTATGTTACTCTTGTTTAAACAAAAGATTTTTGTGTTCAAAGAACATTACACATTTTTTAACATATTTTTTTATTCATATATATTTCCAAAAAAAAATTATATTACTAAAAATCTCTTACCAAACGGGTCAAATTGTGGCAATTATCTTACATGTGATTTCTCAAAAATATATATATATGTACATGTGGTGGGTAAAGTCTGTCAGTTGATGTTGGGCCATAACTCATGTACCCAGCCCAGCCGTGATAAAGAAGAAAAGGCGTGGGCGTAGGATACCCCGTCCCAATAGTGATGGGCCGGGCCTACTAAGGGGCGTCCGAGGAGGAACACCTCCTCGGACTCACCAAGTAAGCATCCAATTTGCACCCCTTACTTAGCGAAAGGTCGCCCAGTACACGGAAACAATGCGTGACACTCAGGAAGGAGGAAGAGACAATCACAACTGCCGCATTAAATGCCAGGGAACTACTTTTCCAGCCGCATTAATGTGGAAGGGACAGGAACGCAGAGTGACCTTGGCCACTGCAACTCACAGAAAGGAGGGAGAATGACCTATGGAACAGGCACTCGAGTGGAGGATGGGATGACTGACAAGTGTAGGGACATGATCTCAGGAAGGGAGCTATATAAGGAAAGGAGATCCCCATGGAAGAGGGATCGGAGGGTGTAGAGAAGAAAGGATAAAGGAGGATAAAAGAGAGAGAAGCAACAAGAACAGCCTCAGGGACCTTTACTAAAAATGCTCGAAGGAATATCCCTACGTCCAACTAGGTTGCATGGCTTGGTCGTAACTTCATTTTCTCCTGTCAAAGACCTAGTTCTATAACTCGCTCTCTACAAATTCATTGTTGAGGGACTTTTGGGCCAGGATCTCCCACCGGTTGGGCCTGAACCCCGAATTCGTCACCCTACAATTGGCGCCGTCTGTGGGAAGAACTTGTGTCTTGACAAGTGAAACAGCAAGGGATGGAAGGATCAGGTCCGCGCCAAGCTGGACGTACTGAATCTCAACGACAGGACAACTTTGTAAACCTCGAACGAGCAAAAGACCAAAATGATCAACGAGAGGGCAGTGTGAACACCGCTCACACGAGTAAAAGTCGCTCGAAAGGGAAAGACCATGCATCCCGCCAGCACAACGAGCAGAAGGCTCTGCAGCAAGAGATTGAGGATTTGAGGAAAAGGCTGCGGCGAGCCCAACAAAAACGTCCTTTGCCCATTTCGGATACTAGCAGTGGTGAGGATGATGAATACAGACGAAGGAGGAGGACCCCCCCGAGCGAGACGTTCTCCTATGAGGAAGAGAGGCCTCACAAACGCGGCCGCAAAAGCCCACCTTACCAAGGCTTAGTCAATGACGCCATGAGCAAGGCCCTGGATCGAATCTCCCAGTCGCCATTTACCCGTAGGATAGAGCGGGCGGTGCTCCCTCGGCGATTTAATCAGCCAACGTTTAGCCTGTATAATGGTCGAACTGACCCAGTGGAGCACGTGAGCCAGTTCAACCAGAGGATGGCCGTTCACTCCAGGGACGAGGCGTTAATGTGTAAAGTGTTCCCCTCCAGCCTGGGGCCCCTGGCCATGAGATGGTTTGATGCCCTCCCACCAAACTCTATAGACTCCTTCAAACAATTGACGCAGGCCTTTGGTTCCCGCTTCATCACCAGCACTAGAGTCCCTCGGCCCCTCGATTCCCTTTTATCTCTGTCCATGCGAGAAGGAGAGACGTTAAAGGCCTACTCGGACAGATACTGGGAGGTGCACAACGAGGTAGAGGGGAGTCACGATGACGTCGCCATCAGTGCCTTTAAAAGGGGCTTGCCAACAGAGCATGGTTTGAGAAAGTCTCTCACAGGGAAGCCAGCAACCAGCGTGCGGCAACTTATGGACAGGATAGACAAGTATAAGAGGGTCGAGGAGGACCAGCAAACCGGGAAGGGAAAGGCGAAGTTTGTCCCCCAGGAGAGAAGGGACTTCAGGTCGGACCGCTTCAGTAACAGTAATAAGCCGAGAAGAGATTATGCAGAACAGTCGGGATCTACAGGGGCTCAGGTAGTCCACGCTGTGTTCCGAGAGCCATTACACGTGATCATGGGAAAAATAAAGCACGAGCCCTATTTTCAATGGCCAAATAGGATGGCAGGTGACCCCTCAAAACGCAATCAGAATCTATATTGTGCGTACCACCAAGAGCCCGGCCATGTCACAGACGAATGTAGGAATCTGAAGAACTATGTGGATCGACTCGTCCGAGAAGGAAAGCTAGGGCATCTGTTGCAACGTCCTGAGCAGTCAAATGTCGATACCAGGCAAAGTACCTTGAGGCCACCCATCGGCACGATAAATGTCATTCTTGCCGCACCTGGGAGAACCGGTTCCGTCCCATTCAGAGTAATGTCAGTAGGTAGGTTCCCGACAGAGTCAGGCGAAAAGGAATCCAAGAGGGCTAGAGGGAGAGTGCCATTAATTGGATTCACGGAAGAGGACAAAGAGGGAACTATTCAGCCCCATGACGACGCCCTAGTCGTGACACTCAGAATAGGAGGCTATGACGTGAGGAGGGTGTTAGTTGATCAGGGCAGCGCCGTGGAAGTGATGTACCCGGACCTGTACAAAGGGCTGAATTTAAAGCAGGAGGACCTGTCGCCATATGACACTCCTCTGCTTAGCTTTGAGGGAAAAATCGTCATCCCTAAGGGCATGATCAGATTGCCTGTGCAAACAGACATAGAAATAGTGGAAGTGGATTTCATTGTGGTGGATGCATACTCACCCTACACGGCTATCGTGGCACGGCCATGGCTTCATACGCTAGGGGCTGTGTCATCTACCCTGCACCAGAAGGTGAAGTATCCCTCAGAGGGCCGAATCAAAGAGATAGTGGGGGATCAAGGAGTGGCCAGGCATTGCATGGTATCGGCCATTGCTCGACAATTAAGCGACGCGCCTTCCACTTCAACCGGGAATACCTTATAGCAATCAAAAGCCCCGGTCCGAGTTGCAGGTAATGAAGGACCGGACCTGGAGGTGAGTTGTGAAGAGCTAGAGAAAGTGCTCGTCGGATCAGACCCCGAAAGGTTTTTCCAGATTGGCTCGGAGCTGCCAGCACAGGAGAAGTCGGCGCTAATTGATTTTCTGCGTCGAAATGAGGATGTGTTCGCTTGGGATCCTTATGAAGCCCCTGGGGTCGACTCAGACCTAATACGCCATCACCTTAACGTTAACCCAGCTATTACCCCAAAGAAGCAGCCGCCTCGGCGCCCGTCAAGGGAGCATGCAGACGCTGTGAGGGAAGAGGTGGCGAAATTGAAAAGAGCTGGGGCTATCAAGGAAGTCTTCTACCCCGAATGGCTGGCGAACACAGTCGTGGTGAAGAAGAAGAGCGGGAAATGGCGAGTCTGTGTGGACTTCACGGACTTAAATAAGGCTTGCCCGAAGGATCCTTTCCCAATGCCGCGAATAGACCGACTGGTCGACGCAACCGTCGGGCATCCCCGAATGAGTTTTTTGGACGCTTTCCAGGGCTACCATCAGATATCCTTGGCCACGGAAGACCAGGAAAAAACTGCCTTTGTCACCCCAATTGGCAATTATCATTACAAGGTGATGCCTTTTGGCCTGAAGAATGCCGGTTCGACCTATCAAAGGATGATGACTAGGATGTTTGAACGGCAGATGGGAAAAACTGTCGAGGTGTATATAGATGATATGGTTGTAAAGAGCAAATTAGAGACCGACCACATCAGGGACCTTGACGAGGTGTTTCACATCCTGAGAAGGTACAGGCTGCGACTGAACGCATCCAAGTGTTCATTTGGAGTGGGATCGGGAAAATTCCTTGGCTACATGGTAACCCACCGGGGGATCGAAGTTAACCCTGACCAAATAAGGGCCATTCATAGTATGCAACCGCCTCAGAATCCCAAAGAAGTCCAAAAGCTTACCGGCATGATAGCAGCTTTGAACCGTTTCATCTCCCGCTCGGCGGATCGATGCCGACCTTTTTTCCTCTTATTGCACAAGTGGAAGGGTTTCGAGTGGACTGAGGAGTGTGACATGGCTTTCCAACAGCTCAAGGAATACCTCGCCCGACCTCCGATCATGTCCAGCCCCGAGACCGACGAGGTACTCTATGCGTACATCGCAGTAGCCGATCATGCAGTCAGCCTAGTACTGATCCGAGAGGACAACGGCACGCAACGGCCCGTGTACTACGTAAGCAAGTCGCTACAGGAGGCTGAGACCCGGTATCTCCCCCTCGAAAAGGCAATATTGGCTGTCGTGCAAGCTACAAAGAAGCTTCCCCACTATTTTCAAGCACATACAGTTGTTGTGCTAACCCAACTTCCATTGAAATCAGTCCTCCGCAGCGCCGACTACACTGGGAGAATCGCTAAGTGGGGCACCATCTTAAGCGCCTTTGACATCAGATATATGCCGCGCACCGCCATAAAGGGTCAAGTCCTCGCTGATCTGGTAGCTGAATTCGCGGAACCAACCGTGGAAGGAGTGGACGTGTCAGGGTCACCGAATAATGATAGGAGACTGGTCAGTGCGATTTCTGTGCAAGAGCACGATGAGTGGAGGGCATACATTGATGGCGCAGCGAACCAAAAGGGATCTGGAGTGGGGCTCGTTCTGATCTCTCCCGAAGGTATAACCCTGGAGAAGTCGTTGAGACTGGGATTCCAGGCAATGAACAACGAAGCTGAGTATGAAGCGCTGCTGGAAGGGATGTTGATGATCCGGAAGCTGGGTGGGAAATGCGCGAGCATATTCTCGGATTCAAGACTCGTAGTGGGGCAAGTAAGCGGGGAATTGGAGGCGAAAGATGAAAGAATGCAACGGTATCTTGCCCAAGCTAAACGCTTACGCACCCACTTCGATGGCTTCCGTTTGATGCATATACCCAGAAGCGGGAATACTCACGCCGATTCTTTGGCAACACTGGCCACATCCTCGGCCCAGCCCCTTCCGCGGGTTATCTTGGTCGAGGACCTCTGCCGCCCCACGGAGGAGGTGGCTAAAGGTGTTCGGATACACAATGTCGGCCGCGGACCAAGCTGGATGGACCCCCTTGTACAGTTCTTGAAGAATGATTCTTTACCCAACGACAAAGTCGAGGCCGACAAAATCCGGAGGAGAGCCTCTCGATTCTGGTTGTCCGAGGACTCCAAGCTCTACAGACGTTCATTCTCGGGGCCATACTTGGTGTGTGTACACCCAGGCGCAACTGAACTCATTCTGGAGGAGTTGCACGAGGGGATTTGCGGGAGCCACACGGGGGGCCGGTCCCTCTCCCACAGGGCTATGACGCTGGGTTACTGGTGGCCAAGCATGCATAAGGAAGCTCTGGAATATGTGAAGAAGTGTGACCAATGCCAACGGTTCGCTCCGAATATACATCAGCCCGGTGGGGAGCTTAACCCATTGTCCAGCCCTTGGCCATTTGCACAATGGGGCCTAGACATACTAGGTCCGTTCCCCAAAGCTGCGGGGAACAAGAAGTTTCTTCTCGTCGGCACCGATTACTTTACGAAATGGGTTGAGGCTGAGGCACTGGCAAACATTAGGGATGTTGATGTCAAGAAGTTTATCTGGAAAAACATTGTCACCCGATTCGGCACCCCACACACCCTAATCTCGGACAATGGACTACAATTTGATAGCAAGGCCTTCAGAGAATATTGCAGTGAATTGGGGATTGTCAACAGGTACTCTACACCAGCCTACCCGCAGGGTAACGGACAAGCCGAGGCAGTTAACAAAACCATAGTGAATGGGCTGAAGAAGAGGTTAGACGACGCGAAAGGGAGGTGGGTTGAAGAGCTCGCCCATGTTTTGTGGACGTATCGCACCACGCCCCGCCGATCCACGGGAGAAACCCCCTTTTCATTAACCTACGGGGCCGAGGCCGTCATCCCATTAGAGATAAACTTTCCCTCCCAAAGGACTGCTACATTCGACCCTATCGTTAACAACGGGCTTCTAGAGAAAAGCCTGGACCTCCTTGAAGAGAGAAGGGATTGCGCGATGGTGCATCTAGCTCAGTACCAGCAAAAGCTCAAGCGGGGCTATGACGCCAAGGTGAAGTCAAGGCCGTTGATGCCTGGGGACCTAGTGCTAAGGAAAGTCCTCGGCAATGCGAGGAACCCTGCCTGGGGAAAACTCGGGCCGAATTGGGAGGGTCCATACCGTATCACCTCTGTGGCTGGCATTGGAGCGTACTATTTGGAAGACTTGGATGAACGTGTAGTGCCACGTCCGTGGAATGTAAATAACCTGAAAAGGTACTTTTATTAATGAAGAATATTTTGCTTGATGTAGCTCTATTGTGCAATCTTCAATAAGTGTTAAATAGAACCCAAGTCCTGCATGGCTCCTCGGACCACAGACTTGGGGGAAATTAACCAGACAACGATTCTCACTAAGCGTTAAACAGAACCCGAGTCCTGCATGGCTCCTCGGACCACAGACTTGGGGGAAATTAACCACACAACGATTCTCCGTAAGTGTTAAACAGAACCCAAGTCCTGCATGGCTCCTCGGACCACAGACTTGGGGGAAATTAACCACACAACGATTCTCAGTAAGTGTTAAACAGAACCCAAGTCCTGCATGGCTCCTCGGACCACAGACTTGGGGGAAATTAACCACACAACGATTCTCCGTAAGTGTTAAACAGAACCCAAGTCCTGCATGGCTCCTCGGACCACAGACTTGGGGGAAATTAACCACACAACGATTCTCAGTAAGTGTTAAACAGAACCCAAGTCCTGCATGGCTCCTCGGACCACAGACTTGGGGGAAATTAACCACACAACGATTCTCACTAAGCGTTAAACAGAACCCAAGTCCTGCATGGCTCCTCGGACCACAGACTTGGGGGAAATTAACCAGACAACGATTCTCACTAAGCGTTAAACAGAACCCAAGTCCTGCATGGCTCCTCGGACCACATACTTGGGGGAAATTAACCACACAACGATTCTCCGTAAGTGTTAAACAGAACCCAAGTCCTGCATGGCTCCTCGGACCACAGACTTGGGGGAAATTAACCACACAACGATTCTCAGTAAGTGTTAAACAGAACCCAAGTCCTGCATGGCTCCTCGGACCACAGACTTGGGGGAAATTAACCACACAACGATTCTCAGTAAGTGTTAAACAGAACCCAAGTCCTGCATGGCTCCTCGGACCACAGACTTGGGGGAAATTAACCACACAACGATTCTCACTAAGCGTTAAACAGAACCCAAGTCCTGCATGGCTCCTCGGACCACAGACTTGGGGGAAATTAACCACACAACGATTCTCAGTAAGTGTTAAACAGAACCCAAGTCCTGCATGGCTCCTCGGACCACAGACTTGGGGGAAATTAACCACACAACGATTCTCAGTAAGTGTTAAACAGAACCCAAGTCCTGCATGGCTCCTCGGACCACAGACTTGGGGGAAATTAACCACACAACGATTCTCACTAAGCGTTAAACAGAACCCAAGTCCTGCATGGCTCCTCGGACCACAGACTTGGGGGAAATTAACCACACAACGATTCTCAGTAAGTGTTAAACAGAACCCAAGTCCTGCATGGCTCCTCGGACCACAGACTTGGGGGAAATTAACCACACAACGATTCTCAGTAAGTGTTAAACAGAACCCAAGTCCTGCATGGCTCCTCGGACCACAGACTTGGGGGAAATTAACCAGACAACGATTCTCACTAAGCGTTAAACAGAACCCAAGTCCTGCATGGCTCCTCGGACCACAGACTTGGGGGAAATTAACCACACAACGATTCTCACTAAGCGTTAAACAGAACCCAAGTCCTACATGGCTCCTCGGACCACAGACTAGGGGGAAATTAACCACACAACGATTCTCACTAAGTGTTAAACAGAACCCAAGTCCCGCATGGCTCCTCGGACCACGGACTTGGGGGAAATTAACCACGCAATTCTTACATCAAGGGTTAATCGCTCCTGACTCACGAAGAGCGTTGAAGGGAGCCCAAGTCCTGCGCGGATTTCTCAATCATGGACTGGGGAAAAATCAGCATTGAAAGCGGTGTTGCTCAGCTACAAAGTATCGCAATTCTAACGTCTTTATTTATTATTGTTCGATTTTAAAGCAGTAAAAGGGTAAGACCAATATTCATCCATGATTAAAACAAAATGAAGTAAGGCAGCGATATGCGTAATCAAATAACTTTTGTCATATAAAGTTCAAAGTAATTCAGTTCTAAAATATTAAGTAAGGATCAAACAAAACAAAGTACAAAAGCGGGACAGACGAATTCCTAGTCTACGTCCCTAAGGGCCCTGAGTTGGGGCAGGCTGATCATCCACTACTGGGTTCTCCGGGGCGATCCCCTGGGCCTGGGCGAGGATCTCGCTGATACGAAGACTATCCTCGGGTGACTGGCCCTGCGTAGCTTGTTCCATGCTGCCAGTCTCCGGAATGGGGGGATCTGCTGGAAGGGGCTCAGTGGAAGCAACCTCCCCAGGTGTCTCACGTATCTCGGCAGGATAAAAGATGTTCTCAGCTTTCCTGAGATCAGAATCTGCGGGAACGGCTGCCCTATCCATGGCCAATCCCCAGGTCGAGGTGACATAATCCCTGCAGACAGTGGCGATTTCCTCGGTCAATCTTTCCTCGGTATCGTGAACTCCACGTTCATACGAAGCCGCCACAGCCTTCTCGGCAACCTCCCTGGACAAAAGGGCTTCCTCCTTCGCCCTCGCGAGCTCGGCCCTAAGCTCCGAGACCGCTTCTTGCTCCGCTGACAGTTTTTCCTCAGAGTATCGGAGCTGCTTGCGCAGCTCTTCGGTTTGCTTTTCAGCAGTCTTCAGGCCAGCCTCTGCACTCGCCGTGGCCTTCTTTGTTTCTTTCAGCTCATGATCCTTACGATCAAGATCTCGTTTGAGATCGCTCGCGGCCCTCTCAGCTGTGGCACGGGACTGAGCCTCCTTATGCGCCTCCTCCCGAGCTTGCTTGGCCCATTCCTCAGCAACATAAATTTGTTGGGTGACCTGCACTCAGACAGAAATGAAGACGATACCAAGATAAGACGATAAGAAGGTTCTCAACACAAAGATAAGATAGAAGATTCCACTTACCACAGCCATGTCCCTCTTCAGTGACATGAAAAGCTCCGGTTGACGAATTTTCCTGAGGCCTTCCATATCACGAGGCAAGAGAAGAGGTTGCTGCAACGCTTCAGCCAAGAACGAAGCTGGCTCACGCTGGGACTCCCATAGCGTCGCATCCCAGAGGATTGGAGCGCCATCTAGCTCGATCCGAGGAGACCATGTCCGAGGTACCCTCTGAGTGACCGCCTCATCTCGGCTCTCAGTGGACCTTGTTCTTTTTTCCCGGGTCTCTTTTGTTTCCTTGCCCTTCTTTTTAGGCCCGGCCTTCTCACGAGCGACCTCCCCCTCCTCTGCCTCTTCTACAGGCCTTTTTCGCTTTAGATTAGGCATGGGCTTCAGCGCCGCACCCGACGAGGGAGGGGGAGGAAGAGCGGGGGCTTTGGAAACGACCTGTTCTCTCGAGGCCTCCTTAGAGGTCTGCCCTTTGGACCTGTTGGATAAAAGGCCCCTGAGACCAGTCCTCGGCTGGAGGTCCATTCCTTCTTCTTCTTCTGTGTCCTCGCTAAGATCAGGCTGTGCTACGACCAAACCAGTACCAGGAGCCGCTGAGGCACAGTCCAAATCAGCTTCAGAGTCGGAGATCTCTACTACTCTGACTGAGGCCTCCCCTTCCTCAGTAAATTGGAACCGGTCTATCTGATCCTCTAAGGATGAATGCGAGGAGCCGGACTCCACCTCTGGGATAACTACTGGGGGAAAAACGTGTTGGGGGGGTAATTGAATTGGAGGCAAGTCTGTATCAGCGAGGAACCCTGGTATGGACACGTCAATCCGTGCTAATCTCGGACTACCGGCCCTTATAGCTTGCCCGGCTTCTACCTGGGCTCGTGTGAGTGGAGTATAATCCAAAATTAAAGGAGCCGACCGTAGTTGTCCGTCCCTGCTAACAAAAATCTCGGACCTCAGGAGGTAATTTAGAGCTGGGACATTGACTAGGCTCAGCCGAGGAGTGGTTAGCTTCTTGTCTGCAAATGCCGTCAAACGATTTATGTTAGTCCGAGGAAACATGCAATCAAACCAACAAATCTAAAACAA
The DNA here is from genome assembly GCF_932294415.1 of Quercus robur. NCBI lineage: Eukaryota > Viridiplantae > Streptophyta > Magnoliopsida > Fagales > Fagaceae > Quercus > Quercus robur. Next base: position 3,617,668 of record NC_065538.1, read on the forward strand.
GTAAAAGAAAGAGGGGTGGAGGAGCTTGAAACCAAAATCCTCCCCACGGCATCTAATTCTACGACACCCCACCTGGTTTTCCCTCCCTAGTCGGACAGTGAGGGCCGTCAGACCATGGCCCGGAGACGATTAAATGGTCGTCCTTCAAGCCTTTGCTAGACTTCGAAAGGCAAGATATCAACCTCACTGCGTCAACCCTAGACTTTAGATAGTATGTGTCGCCGAGTTTATGGCATTCGTAAAGATGAACCACGTCGTGCCATGAGAGGCCGAGGTTCATCTGATCGTTCAGGGCTTCGACACACCCCAGGATCCGAAATACATTAGCGGTGCATTGATGGGGGGCCAACCTATGGCCACGCAGATAGTCCCTAGTTATTTTCCCCATCGGAATAGTCATTCCTCCTTCCACGAAGGCTATCATTGGAATTGCGACTTCTTCTGTTCTCCGTTTCATCAAAATGTCCTCCAGATGACAGTACTCTAACCCTACCTCCGGTGGGATACGATACTTCGCCCTGAAGCCCGCCATACCGGCCGGAGAATCTACCAGTTTCTCAAGCCTACCCATCCCCTCTAATCCTAAAAACAACTTGAAGGCAGTATGATTAATGAAGAATAATGGAGAAGAAGCGCGAACTTACGGGTAAGAGGTTCGAAGAAGTCTTCAAGAGAATGGCAGCGGAAGCAAGAACAGACTGGAGGAATAGGCTCTGAGAAGTTCTGAATATTGGGAAGCTCGTCAAAAATAAGAAACGAGCGCCCTCAAGACCTGTTATACTTGGTGGAAATCGAACAGACGCGCTCGCGTCTAAGGCATGCGAGGCGCTGTCCACCGTAGATCCTGCCTCTAACCGTTGGATTGAGCGAGTGTAAAACCTCAAAAGCTGCGGTTACTTCCCCCTGAGCCACCAACTGCCCACAGCATTAATGAAGCACGTAAAGGCGTGCACTCCCCCTTCCACGTGTGAAGCAGTGGTTAGCCACGAGCCGTCTAGTGGGTATCAAAATCCCGCCTTTTCTCCTCGGACTCAAAAAAGGCCGACATTTTGAGGGGCTATTGTGGTGGGTAAAGTCTGTCAGTTGATGTTGGGCCATAACTCATGTACCCAGCCCAGCCGTGATAAAGAAGAAAAGGCGTGGGCGTAGGATACCCCGTCCCAATAGTGATGGGCCGGGCCTACTAAGGGGCGTCCGAGGAGGAACACCTCCTCGGACTCACCAAGTAAGCATCCAATTTGCACCCCTTACTTAGCGAAAGGTCGCCCAGTACACGGAAACAATGCGTGACACTCAGGAAGGAGGAAGAGACAATCACAACTGCCGCATTAAATGCCAGGGAACTACTTTTCCAGCCGCATTAATGTGGAAGGGACAGGAACGCAGAGTGACCTTGGCCACTGCAACTCACAGAAAGGAGGGAGAATGACCTATGGAACAGGCACTCGAGTGGAGGATGGGATGACTGACAAGTGTAGGGACATGATCTCAGGAAGGGAGCTATATAAGGAAAGGAGATCCCCATGGAAGAGGGATCGGAGGGTGTAGAGAAGAAAGGATAAAGGAGGATAAAAGAGAGAGAAGCAACAAGAACAGCCTCAGGGACCTTTACTAAAAATGCTCGAAGGAATATCCCTACGTCCAACTAGGTTGCATGGCTTGGTCGTAACTTCATTTTCTCCTGTCAAAGACCTAGTTCTATAACTCGCTCTCTACAAATTCATTGTTGAGGGACTTTTGGGCCAGGATCTCCCACCGGTTGGGCCTGAACCCCGAATTCGTCACCCTACAGTACATATTTATCTTATATGTGTGTCGTACTGTGATTGGCTACTTAATTATCACTATAGTATAGACTCACCACTTTTTATCCACCATTTACAATCTGCCAACTAGACAGTTATGGCACAAATTTTACTATTTTATGTGGTTTTAAAAATTTCTTGCGTATTGGGCCCCAGGCCATGGGCTCGAGGAAGGAAACCGATAAGTCAAAATACTCTATAGTGTTCTAAGTAGGAGCTGGAATCTGAAGAAAGTAGAAGTCAGTGGACGATGGGGAAGCTTCTAGCCTGGTGCAGCCTGTTGCATCCGCATTAAATAGTGGACAACAACTTTATTAGCCGCATTGATGAGGAAATGACCTGAACAGTGTAAACTACAGCTAAGCAAATTCCTTTCACCATCTTCTTCAGATGTGAAAGGTAACAAGTGTAAAAAAATGAGGGAGGTTAGGTGAAAATGGATGGTGAAGATGTGATGGAGGCAGAAGTATATAAGGAAAGGGGAAAGCACTGAAAAAGGGGATCGAAAAAAAAAAAAATAGAAGGAAGAACATTGAGAGAATAGAGTGAACAGTATTATTTTTTATACAAACTTAGTCTCCTCTGGCGAACTTGTGGAGAGCCTGATACTCATTTGTTTCTAAGTACAAACCTTACTTTTCCTTGTAACTGTCCTCGGGCAAAGCCCTCTATTGTTGTTAGTTCCCTCATCTTACAAATTTGATTGGTTTGGGCCAAGGTTGAAAGGCATAACCCATTATTCTAAGTGGGCTTGGGCTACAAATTTTCTGGTCCTTACAACTTTAATAATAAAAAGATTAAAAAGTTAAGTTTTAAAAAAATTGTACTCTTAATAAGTACTAGCCTCTGAACACGAGCTCATGCGCATGTTAGAGGCTTTTCTATTTTTCTGAAAACTGTTAATAATTTGCATTCATTATAATTAGGGATTACTACATTTTCCAATTACAAATATACCTAAAGGTGTGATGAGTGTTATGCGTTTTGGATGAAATAAATTTTTCATCACACCCCTAGGTATTTTTGTGATTGGAAAATGTGGTAATCTCATATTATATGGATGCAAATTATTAATATTTACCAACAAAATTGAAGAGCCGCAAAGGCTAGTTTATTTCATTTTTCTTAAAAAGTGATAACTTATTGAATTGTTAAGTTCTAAAAGACTATTAGATCACATACAATTCTTAGAGTGACTATATTTAAGAGTAATATGTATTAATCTGTAAATATTTGTTAAGGATTCTATAATTATGTAGGCTAAATACTAATTACCATCTTAAATATTTATAATCCACTTAATAAAATAAGATTTACAAAAGAAAAAAAAAAGTGAAAAAAATTACCCAGTACTTGATTTCTTGAAAATAAAGTATCATACAAAAAAAAAAAAAAAAAAAAAAAAAAAAAAGAGATAACCTAAGGGAGGTAAAGAATTAAATTTCAAATCACATGTAGGCAACTTAAATTTCAATCAAATCACAGGTGAGTAAATTGTAATTTACTCTATTTTAAATTTGAATTTATTAAAAAAAATATAAGTCTCAATCTCATTCCAAATTATATTAAATTTTAGCAATTTAATCTCAAATTTGTTTCACATATATTTATTAATGAATCCAAACTCATTTCAAACTCAACTCTTTATTTATTTTATCTATAAAAAAAAAAATATATATATATATATATATAACTTATCGAATTGTTAAGTTCTAAAATACTATCAAATCACATTCAAATCTTAGAGTGACTGCATTTAAGAATAATATGTATTAATCTGTAAATATTTGTTGAAGATTCTATAATTATGTAGGCTAAATACTAATTACTATCTTAAAATTTTTATAATCCAATTAATAATATAAAATTTACAAAAAAAAAAAAATTACCTAGTACTTGATTTTTTGAAAGCACTATACAAAAAAAAAGAAAAAAAAAAGATAAAGATAACTACAAGTGGGTAAATTTTAGCAATTTAATCTCAAATTTGTTTCACATGTATTTATTAATGAATCCAAACTCATTTCAAACTCAAATCTTTATTTATTTTATTTATAAAAAAATAAAAAAGATATAACTTATCGAATTGTTAAGTTCTAAAATACTATCAGATCACATTCAAATCTTAGAGTGACTGTATTTAAGAATAATATGTATTAATCTGTAAATATTTGTTGAATATTCTATAATTATGTAGGCTAAATACTAATTACTATCTTAAAATTTTTATAATCCAATTAATAATATAAAATTTACAAAAGAAAAAAAAATTTACCTAGCACTTGATTTTTTGAAAGCACTATACAAAAAAAAGAAAAGATAAAGATAACTACAAGTGGGTAAAGTGTCAAATTTCAAACTACAAGTAGACAATTTAAACTTCGACCCAACCATAGGTGGGTAAATTGTAATTTACCGTATTTTAAATTTGAATTTATTAAAAAATTATAAATCTAAATCTCGTTCCAAATTATATTAAACTTTAGCAATTTAATCTCAAAATTGTGTCACATATATTTATTAATGAATCCAAACTCATTTCAAACTCAATTTTTTATTTATTTTATTTTCCTAAAAAGAGATAACTTATCGAATTGTTAAGTTCTAAAATACTATTAGATCACATTCAAATTTTAGAGTGACTATATTTAAGAGTAATATGTATTAATCTATAAATATTTGTTGAAGATTCTGTAATTATGTATAATTATGTAGGTTAAATACTAATTACTATTTTAAATATTTATAATCCACTTAATAATATAAAATTTACAAAAAAAAAGAAAAAAAAAAAAAAGATAAACATAACCTAAGTTGGGTAAAGTGTCAAATTTCAAATCAAATGTAGACAAATTAAATTTCGACCAAACTACAAGTGAGTAAATTGTAATTTATCCTATTTTAAATTTGAATTTATAAAATATATATATAAAAAAAAAAAATATATATATATATATATAAATCTCAAATTTGTTGCACATATATTTATTAATGAATCCAAACTCATTTCAAACTCAACTTTTTATTTATTTTATTTTTCGTAAAAGAGATAACTTATTGAATTGTGAAGTTCTAAAATACTATTAGATCACATTCAAATCTTAGAGTGACTATATTTAAGAGTAATATGTATTAATCTATAAATATTTGTTGAAGATTCTATAACTATATAGGCTAAATACAAATTACTATATTAAATATTTATAATCCACTTAATAATATAAAATTTACAAAAAAAAAAAAAAAAAAAAATTACTCTGTACTTTATTTCTTGAAAGTAAAGTACCATACAAAAAGAAAAAAGATAAAGATAAAGATAACCTAGGTGAGTAAAGTGTCAAATTTCGAACCAAATGTAGACAAATTAAATTTCGACCAAACTACAGGTGAGTAAATTGTAATTTATCATATTTTAAATTTGAATTTATATAATATATATAAATCTCAATCTCATTCCAAATTATATTAAATTTTAGCAATTTAATCTCAAATTAGTTTCACATATACTTATTAATGAATCCAAACTCATTTCAAACTCGACTTTTTATTTATTTTATTTTTTGTAAAAGAGATAACTTATTGAATTGTGAAGTTCTAAAATACTATTAAATCACATTCAAATCTTAGAATGACTATATTTAAGAGTAATATGTATTAATCTATAAATATTTGTTGAAGATTCTATAATTATGCAGGCTAAATACTCTTTACTGTCTTAAATATTTATAATCCACTTAATAATATAAAATTTACAAAAGGAAAAAAAAAATTACCCAGTACTTGATTTCTTAAAAGTAAAGTACCATACAAAAATAAAATAAAAGAAAAAGATAAAGAAACCTCAGATGAGTAAAGTGTCAAATTTCATACCACAAGTAAGTAACTTAAATTTCGATCAAACCACAGGTGGGTAAATTGTAATTTATCATATTTTAAATTTGAATTTATTAAAAAAAATAAATCTCTATCTCGTTCCAAATTATATTAAATTTTAACAATTTAATCTCAAATTTGTTTCACATATATTTATTAATGAATTCAAACTCATTTCAAACTCAATCTTTTGTTTATTTTATTTTTCTTAAAAAGAGATAACTTCTCAAATTGTTAAGTTTTAAAATACTATTAGATCACATTCAAATCTTATAGTAACTATATTTAAGAGTAATATGTATTAATCTATAAATATTTGTTGAATTATGTAGGCTAAATAGTAATTACCATATTAAATATTTATAATCCACTTAATAATATAAAATTTACAACAAAAAAAAAAGTTGGAAAAAAAATTTACTCAGTATTTGATCTCTTGAAAGTAAAGTATCATACAAGAAAAAAAAAAAGATAAAGATAACCTTAGATGGATAAAGTTTCAAATTTCCAATTACAGGTAGACAATTTGAATTTCAACCAAACCATAGGTAGGTAAATTGTAATTTACCCTATTTTAAATTTGAATTTATTAAAAAATATATAAATCTCAATCTCATTTCAAATTATATTAAAAATAATTATCAATTTAATCTCAAATTTGTTTCACATTTATTTATTAATGAATCCAAACTCATTTCAAACTCAACTTTTTATTTATTTTATTTTTCTTAAAAAAAGATAACTTATCAAATTGTTAAATTCTAAAATACTATTAGATCACATTCAAATCTTAGAGTGACTATATTTTAGAGTAATATATATTAATTTATAAATATTTGTTGAAAATTCTATAATTGTGTAAGCTAAATACTAATTATTATCTTAAAGAAGAGGATGTAGAGCTAAACTGAATGTCTTCAATCTGAAGAATAATAAGAGATAGAAAGTAAGATAAAAACTCTCAAAGTGTACGTGAGTTTGTAGGTCTTAATGTATAGAAGTTTTATTTTACATCTTTGTCCCTGTTAGTTGAAAACTTGCAAGTGAATATGATATGCTCTTCAATTTTTTTTTTGTAAAGATTAATAATTTTTATTCATTATAATATGGGATTACTACATTTTTAATCACAAAAATACCTAGGGGCGTGATGAAAAATTTATTTCATCCAAAACGCATAACACTCATCACACCCATAGGTATTTTTGTAATTGAAAAATGTAGTAATTCCAAATTATAATAGATGCAAATTATTAGCATTTACCAAAAAAATAGAGGAGCCTCTGAGCACGCGCTCATCGTGCGCGTACTCAGAGGCTAGTATTCTATAATTATCACACACTTCTTAGAGGCTCTTTATTTTTTTAAGAGATTACTATATTTTCTAATCATAAAATATCTATGATGAGCATTATGTATTTGTGGTTGAAATAATTTTTTCATCACATCTCTAGGTATTTTTACAATGCTATCCTCAAGTTTTGTATGGCCAAAGTTATTAATACTTATCACGAGCGTACTCAAAGCCCCTTCTATTTTTTTCTTCTTCTTAAAAGCTAATGATTTACATTTATTATAATTTGAAATTTCTACATTTTCCAATCACAAAAATAACTAGGATGTGATGAGAATTATGTGAAAATTTTATTTTTCCCACAAATGCATAAATCTCGTCACACCCTTGGGTATTTTGTATTTGGAAAATGTAGAAATTTCGAATTATGATGAATGTAAATCATCGACCTTTAGGAAAAAATAATGATAATTGGAAGAGGCTCAAAGCACATGCTCACATGCGTGCTCTAAGACTAGTCTAATTATTAAATCAATTTCAATTTGGTAATATAATTATTTCAAATTAAACAATCCAAAAAGGAAGAAGAAAAAATCCTTATTGCTCTCATCCAATTGAAAAGTGACCTTAAGAAAAATATTTTCAATTTAAGCGGTTGGACTTCAATTCCATTAAAAATATGCTTGGGGAATAAATACTTTACATGGAACCTAAGTCCCCTCCAAAAAAAAATAAATAAAATATATATATATATATATATAGAGTAAAGAATAAAGAACATTGTTTTGATAATTCCCTCTATTCCCCCTTTAGATTGGAAGGGGCATGAAAAAGCTTGATAGGTTGTTCTTCCATATTTTCTCAAAGTGTTTCAGCACCACCTTGTTTTGCCATCTTGGTCTAGTTTGCTCTTGAGTTGGATTGGCTATCTCTTTACTAATTGTCATAACTAAAACACTATTTCGTCTCATGACCTTGATAGGGAAAACCCACAAAGATAACAATATGACAGTAGTCCTCCTATGCACTTTCCAACTTTGATGGCCCATGAACATATTGCAACCACTTCAAATTCTTACATTGAAATGAAACACCAATCCTTTTTCCTTTCTTAGTTTTTAAGGCTTCCATTAGGACCATGGTTTTCTGGAAAATATAAATTTTTTTTCATATGTTTTAATATTGTTGTTGTCCCTGTTTCCTATCATTTCTCTCGTTCCATATGCACTACATTAAGACGATATTCTATTAGATATCTTCTCAAATATAATATGATCTATACAATTTTTTTTTTTAAAAAAAATTGCTTCTCCTTCTGAAGGCAGCAATGGAGAGATACACCCCAACAATAAATTGAACGATTAATAAAATCTCTTAGTTTTCATTTACTTAGTTGTGCCCCTCTTTAGTGAATTATTGTTTAAATCTATTATGGGAAAAAAGAAGAAGAAGGAACTATTAGACAATGTTGAACAACAATGAAAATGCTATATTTTTCATATCGACATACAACATTGTTACACATACAATAAGCACTTGACCTAATCGCACAAAGATTAAACTCAACTTTGAATAAAGTTGAGTAATACCCACATACTTTTTTTGCTAAATAATCATGTATAAGTGAGATAGGCCCTTGCACACACTTCAATCATTGAATTTTTAAAATAATCCACTTGAAAGATAAATATTCACAAAAAATAGTCAAGGAAAGGGGGAAGGAAGTTTAAATTGTTGATTTTTTCTGTATAATCGGTCTTCTCTGCTGTTGGTTTTTTTTTTTGGTAAATTATTCTATCATACTAATGATCTTCACACATTTCAAGTCACAATTAGAGTAAAGAAATTTGACACAACATAATGACATAAAAAGTCTCAAATCCATTAATTTTTCTAAGCTTCACAATGAAGTCTGAAGGGCACCTTTGCTTTAATCCTATAAAAGATAATAAAAAATAAATGTATAATCACGTAAGTCACTTCAAATAACATATAAGGGCAGCATAATTGGCAATCCAAATATCAAAATTAGATTAGAAGAAGAAAGATGTACTAAGAATGCCTTTTTTTAGGCTTGAAATTTCTCAAGAATTAAAAAAAATAAAATAAAATAAGAAAGGATTCTTCTATCTTGAAACTGCAAAAGAAAGTTTTTGAATTACTGTCCATGGTTCCAATATGAATGGGTTTTCTATTTTTTTCGCCTTCTTTAATAACAGTATTAAAAAGCATGTAAATTATAAAATCCACTTCCTGATGGGAGTAATTGAAAGAGTTGGATACTAACTATATAGTGCCACTCTATTTTCAATTCTCTAGGTTGAAATCTAGGAAATAATCAAAAGCTAGGGCCAATGGCATCAAAATGTGAAGTGTGGTGGTCAATGGAGACAACATTACTGCTTGTATATAAGACTTCCTATGTAGTAATTGAATTATATTTTTCACTTATAGCCGAAGCAAGGGAGACATGGTAAGGTTCTATGACCAATATTGACATAGACGGTTGCTGCTTTGTCCATTTGCAAAGCAATTCTCCAGAGGGGAAGATTATTTGCTATCTCCAACGTGTGTTTCTATAGACTACTTAGCTTTCCATCATTTTCTAATATCAAACAGATCTAATTTTTTTTTTAAGAAAAATAAATCATGAGTATTCCAACTATAATTTAAAGAAGAAATCGCAACTATAATTTTTGCCACTTCAAATCAAATTGAAGCAAATGGAGGGAACACCCAGATAATAATTAACATTTGTGCACGTGAAAAGAAAAGAAGAGGTCTAGCAAGGTCATCATCATTTGTAAGAACAAATAAGTAAAACTTGAAAAACAAAATCAAGATTTACATGCTCAACGAAGGACAATGTGAAAATCCAAGAAAAAATTCCATCAAAGCAAAACCCAATATTATAAACTCAATAAAAAATAAAAACAAACAAACAAATGACACACTAAATCAGCATTCATAAAATCCCAGTAAAAATATCTTACCGTTTAGATGGGGTAATCCATGATTTTAAGGTTTGGACTTCGCAAACTTGAATCTCATAATAGGTTCCACACTGCAACCATCAGTTAACTTTATGGGGAGAAGTTTGAAGTGTGCAGTTTTGCAATCAAGAGAAATGAGCATGCATGGGAAGGAACGGAAAAGAGGTGGAAAAGAAAAATTGAAAAACTGAATGGAGGGTGTGGAGTGCGAAGTAATGAGAACGTGTATTAGGAAGTTGAATGACATTGATGTAATAAATTGATCCTATTATTTTAAAACGTGATAAGTTTGATGAAGGGGTTATTTTGGAACAAAAAAGGAGAGAGGAATCCAAACAGAGGAAGCCCCTTAAATAGTAGTATAGATGATTTGCAACAGCATTACCAATATTAAGAGGTTTTGAATTCCATTTCAAAGATTGTTTTGGTTAAGAATAAAAATCTTATGTATCGTGGGTTCCAGTTAACTCAACTAGTAAAATCTCTGATGGCTGAATAAGAAGTTTAGGGTTCAAATTCTCGCCTACACCAAAAACTGATTGGAATATTGACATGATGATAAAAAACTATTATTAGGAGTGACACCATAGGTTGAAAATCTCTTAAAAAAAATCTTCTATACCATTTTCTCTGCATCATTCTATGTACCATCAATAACATTCTGCCATGTGTCAATTAATTCCTAAATTTATGCTTTTAATTTCTCTTATCTAAAATAAAGAATAGCAGAAAAAAAAAAAAAAAACAAAAAAAAACAAAAAACAAAACGCTTCTTTTCCCCACCAGGCCACCACCGTTATTATCATCGACCTCCACAGCCGGCACTGACAAATACCACCACCATAACCTCACTGGCACCAAAAACGAAGAAGGCCGAATAAATTTATTCAAAAATAACACAAACTTTGTAATCCAACAAGACCTCAATGTCGTTGACAAGATTTGATTCTTTAGGATTGATTGGTCGCATTGTTGGGAAGATTTTGTTTTTGGGGTTTGTAACTTTGTAGGGAAATGGTTTTTGTTTGCTTAAGAGGAAGATGCAATGGGTAAATGAAGGGGTTTTAGTCGGTGAGGTTGTGGTGGTAGTCTTAGTCGGTGCCGGAGGCGGAGGTTGATGTGGTGGCCTTCGTGGGAAAAAAAGCATTCTGTTTGTTTATTTATTATTATTATTATATATATATATATATATATAATTTTTGGCTATTCTTTATTTTAGGTAAGAGAAATTAAAAGCATAAATTTAGAAATTAATGGACACATGACATTAGGGGTGTCCACGGGTCGGTCCGGGTCGGGTTTGTGCCTAACCCGGAACCGACCCGATTACATCGGATTTCCGGCAAGACAACCCGCCGCCGACCGCAAACACCAACGGGTCAGGTCGGATCGGAGTTGTTGGATAGGCGGTTGGACCGGTCGAAGCCGACGAGGATGCCGCCGAAGATTCCATTTCGACGGCGACTGTATTTTTCACCGGATCTTTGCCGAATTTGTGCAAAAATCACCGGATCTAAGAAAAAAAACATCAAATCGTCGCCTGATTTTTGCAAAACTCACGAGATTTGAGCAAAAATACACTAAATCATGGCCAGATTTGAGCAAATACCATTGGAGTTTCGCCGGATTTGAGCAAAATCCATCATATTTTCAATGGGTCTGAGCCTTATTTGAGCAAAATACATTAGATTGTAGCTGGATCTGAGCGTAAACGACGAGATCTCGCCAAATTCGGTGGAGATTTCATGGATCTAGCTAAAATCTCGCCAGAAAATGCTATAGAGCTCGGTCGGTTCGGGTTTATTCGGGTTTTGAGGAGAAGATCCGAGACCGATCCACCTAGATCGGATTCTGGAGAAGAAAACCCGACACCGACCGCCGAAGTAGTCGGATCGGCCGGCGATCGGTCCGGGTCCGGTCGGATTTACCTGGTGGGTCGGGCCACCGGTTGAGTTGGACACCCCTACATGACATAATTTTATTGGTGGTTAATATTGGTGGTACATAGAGTGGTATAAAGAAAATGGTATAGAAGATTTTTATTCAAATCTAAGAGTCTGTTTGAGAATAGCTTATTTAGCTAAAATTGAAATTTTTTTACTGAAAGTACTATAAATAAAACTAAAAGGTAGTTGAAATAATACAGTGAAATTCATGAATAGTACCAAAAAGTAAAATGAGACCCATAAATAGTAACAAAAAAAAAAAATTAAATAGTTAGAAAAAAAAAAACTTTTTAAGCTAATGCTAAATGCAAATGTCTAATTTGCCATCTAAAAAATGGAAAGGATTGTGTTAATATTTGCCAATGACCCTCACTTTGAAGCATTTTACAACAACTAACATTATAACATTAGAACAAAAACTCTTTTTTTTCTTTTTTCTTGTTTTAAGGCTTTGTTGCATCCACTTGGTTTGACTGAAATTCCTCAAATTTTCAAATTTATTCCACATGTAACAGTTATGGTGAGCTTCTAGCTAAAAAGTATGTCAAAGACTCAAAGGCAAGCCAATGTAATATTCATGGTCATGGGTAACCAATAGGCTCCCATCTTTTGCAGAACAACTAAGTACTCCTTCCGTTATCTCTCAAAAAAAAAAAAGTACTCCTTCCGTTTTCTTGATTTGCAGATTATTAATTTCCATGGGTAACCAGTAGGTCTCCAAACGCATGGCCTCATCATCATGAGATTAATTGTAACATATACAAATGATGCAAACTTGCCCCCCATTTCACTTGCCTTCAGAAGCACCTTCCCTGAACTTGCAGCATTATATGGAGAATTTGGTGATGTTCTGAGTAGGAATTTGTCATGATATTCTCTTCCCTGGACTAATTGTTGCATTATGAAGAGCAAAAGGTTCTCCATTTTTGTTGAAATAATAGTAGTTTTTCAGTATATTATACATATCATAGGTATTGAATGCCTGCAGGTACTCATATAATATGCTATTCTGTGGCATTTTAACATTAGCACTGGTGAACTGTTATGGGGATTGGGAAGTGATGCAGAGGCCAAGGTAAGAATCAATAAATCTAAAGGCACAATTTTTTTCACATTTGTTGAAGTAGCATGGTGTTGGAGTGATTAGTGCTATTAAAAGTAGTGCCAATAATAAGCTCCTGTGAAGGTGATGTTACTCTAATCACAACTTGACAAGTCAATAGTTGTGGAAAAACTTGTTAATTTTTTTGTATCCTTAGCATTAGTCGGTAAGAATATACAGGCTTCTTTTGCTCAAACGTTTTTTTCCTAAATTGAGTGTACAAAAACCAATTATAGCTGAATTTTTATTATTATATATAAATACTAATTTTATTTCAACTCTATATACAGCGAATTGTTCTAAATGGAACAAAGTAGACCAAATGGACAGAATAGGACCGAATAGGAACAAGGTGGACGAATAGGACCTAATAAGAACAAATAGACCGAAGTGGACAGAATGGATCAAATGAGACTAAATATGATTGAATAGGACCGAAGTGGACAGATTAGACCAAAGTGGACCGAATAGGACCAATGTGGACTGAAAATGACCAAAGTGGACAGAGTAGAACCAAAGTGACAAAATAGGACGAATGGGACCAAAGTGGACTGAATGGCCCGAATTAGACTGAAGTAGATCAGAGTGGACAGAATAGACTGAATAAGACTAAATAGAACCAAATTAGACATAATGGACCCAATAGGACTAAAGTGGAAAGAATGGACTGAATAGGACAAAGTAGACCGAAGAAGAGTGAAGTGTACTGAAGTGGACCGAATAGAACCAAATTGGACTGATTAGAACAGAATGGACCGAATAGAACCAATGTGGACCAAATAAGACTTTTGAATATTTATCATTTTTATTGCATTTTTAGGGCTCATATTTCTAATTTATAATATTTATTTTAATATTTTCTTTGTATTTTTTAACTCAAAACTAAAGAGTTTAGCCTAAATATAATAAATTTTCATACTTTTGAACCCAAAAATTAAGGAAAAAAAAAAGAATTTTTAAGCTAAACTTGAAAAGAAATCCTACAAAAAGAATCACTTTAAGGTGCAATTAGTCTAAAGTTAACTAAAGAGGGATCGAAATTGATCGAGTGGACGGAATTGGAGCGAGTAGACCAAATTGGACAAAAGTAGACTTAATTGGACTGAATAGAAATTGTTTAATTTTTAGGGAGAGCAAAATATCTTTAAAAAAATTTAGAGAAAAATTTATACATTATATTACAATACAAAATAATTATTTATTTCCACACATCTCATGGGTCTGCGACTAGTTAGAGATAAAAATAAGAAGTAAGGCTTTTCAGGAATATTCTTTTCATTTTGTTGCTAAGAATTTCATATTAGCAGCTCATGTTTTAGCTGTTGATGCTCAATCTATAACAGAAACGACATTATGGCTTAAGGAGTTCCCTTTCATATTTTATTACCCTATGCATAAGCTGTGTAGTTTTTCTATTTGAATGAGCCGTCAACTATTTTTATTCTTTAATTAATATAAGACTCTCACCATAATTATTATTGGTTGATGTTTAAAACGTCCTAAGCATTTCTTTTTTCTTTCTTAGATTATCATGTCCACTTACGCCTAATGGCAGAAAGTTTTATGATTTTGACAGCAGTTAATCAAATGATATAATGGATACCAATGACTCACTCTAATGGTCCGTTTGGATTGGGCAGAATAGAGTATAATTGGCCTAAAATTAGCATATTTTCAGTTAACTTTATTCTACTCCTCCCCTTCCTCCTCAATCCGAACGGACTCTAAGTCAGTACGATAGTGAAAACATTTCAAAGAGTTCCCAAAGTGCTTTTAAATGGTAAAACATATGGAAATTATCAGACACATAACATAAGTTGATTGCCTTTTTTTTTTTCTCTCTTTTTTTTTTTTTTAATTATCAAAGTCAAAACCGTGATAATTACCAGCTGCAAACAAATGCACGCACATTTATTAACTTGTTTTCTTTTGCTAATCTATCAAAAAGAAAGGATAATTTTTTTTTTTTACTTGAAAGTGTAAGTTAATTAAGAGACTTGTAGCTCAACTGACACTTATTCGTATTTCTAGTAAAGACTTTCATGGTATAAATCCCCCCAACTATTGAATTACCAACAAACAAAAAAGTGTACATCTAATTAACCCTATTAAGAATATAAATTATATTTCAAAAAAAATAATAATATAACAGGACCATAGACATATAGCTGTTTATTTTCTTTTGGTAATTTATCACAAAGGGGATAAAAAAAATTAGACTTAAAAGTGTACATTTATTATCCTTTCTATCATGACATCAAATCTTCAAATCTTCATCCTCTGTTGTGTAACTATCAATTTACCAAAAATAAAAAAGTTTGATTCTCATAATATATTTTGTGATACAATGAGCCCAAATTCTGAGCCATGGATTTCTTTTGCTCTTCTCAAGGAAAATTATGAACTATGGCCACTGGGCTAGGCCTTGACATACAGAAACAACATTTCACACAAATGATGCTATACCGATTATCTCAAAATGTTAAATTATTAGGGTACGATAAATTTAATCATTTAACTACATACTTCTAACACTTCCTCTCACGTGTGGGTTCAAACTTTATTTTAATAGGTCAGATCCAACACGTGAGATTTTAAATGAGAGGTAAAATGGAGGAGACAATGATCAAACTTAGAATCTTCTACTCTAATATCATGTTAAATTACAGATTGTCCCAAAAGTTTAAATTATTGGAATATAATAAATTTAATCATTACACCAAATACTTCTAACAAGAACAACATTCATTGATCATTGTTAGTCGTCATAGGTTCTAAAATCAAGGGCAGAAAATAGATTTCCCTAAAATTTTTGGGTTGATGAAATATGAGTCCAGTCAGAAACACAGTGACAACACAAAATGGAAAACAAACAAAAAAATCAATTGACCATTCAATGACAATGCTGCTGCTAGCTTGGTATATTTTCACACACAAAGCCTATGTACATATGTATATATTTTTTGTAATGAGCAATACACAGGAACTTCTTGTTCTTTTTTCTTTGACTATCTTTACATAGTTTATTAGAAACATGAACAGAGCTCATAACAGCAATTGATACACTCAACACAGGCAAGGGCAGCGCAGAGTTGGGTTAAAACAACTGCACATTGGTTATTCACATATGAACAAGACTGGATGCAACACATGCAACAAAAACGATCAGCTAGTTGGCTACAACAGTTGGAAGCAGCCTTAACCAACAGATCTGCAGGATCAGATGACTTTGCCTTTTCAAATCCTGGTGGAAGATTCTGTGCTGTTGCAGTCAAGTTACCAAAACCAACGCCTAATTTTCCCAAGAATATGTTCTTCGGGCCCTCCGACTCCACCTTCTTTTGCAGTTTTAGTTTCTTGTATACCTGTTTTAGTGGAATTTAAGGAAATCAGTAATTGTGCATGCTTACCATAATATAAATAAATTTCTTGTGGAGTAATGTCTTCGTATGAAATAGTCAAAGCCGCAAAAGAACATTAGTGTACATATAAATACTCATGTAATACTAATTATTCCACAGAAACTTTCATCAATTTGGATTTACTTTCTGAAGTGATTCATCTGAATTGTTTTTCTATTTTCATAACACATGATTGACATCCTCAACTTCTCCAAATTCATACCTTCATGTTCTTATGGTTTGCTCTATCAGAAATGTGACATTCCAAATAGGACAATCCACATAAAACTACAATAGAAAACTTCAAGAGCATAACAAAACTAATGCATGTGAACAAATCAAACTGTGTTTTTATTTAATGGATCGTATAGGAAAAATAATAATAATATATAGGCAATTTACAGTTATGCAACCTTGATAGTAAAGTCGGATGAAATTAGGAAATAATTTGAATAATCAGTTATGAATGCTTCTATTATACATCTTTTCCCCATATTAGAAGAACAACAGAGTCAAGACAAGCAACTCAGGGTATGTTAAAACTTGGCTGAAAACTTACATGCAGGAGCAACTAGTGATATAAACCAGGCAAAAACATACCTCTTGCAACAAAACAGGATCAGGTGCTTTCGCCACTTTATCAGTTTGAACCAAAATCATGCGGGTATACTCACATGGAACCCCAGTTTGTATGCTTATTTTGGCAACCTAAAACAAACAGCTAGGAATTATTGACTTTAAAACAAATATGTAAATTAGGATTACATAAAGAAAAAGAAAAAATATCCCTTTTTATATTATTGGCACTTGTATATACCAAGACTGCCATAACATCCATTAGTCAGGAAGGTATGGCAGATCTGAGGTAAGTTTTTCGTATGGTTGAAATGATCAAACCAAGGCTGATGCAACTTCTTAGGTGGGACTTTGAACTTCAGCAAGTCTATAATCATCACACCTTGCCACTGGAAGTTTGTCTTAATTCTTAAACAAACTTTCTCCTCTCTCAAACGTTTCCCTGCCTCCCTAACAACGCTAATATCTTTTCTTTTTCTGGACTTTTCGTAGATTACTGTCATATTTAAAGCTGAATGTTCTTTCATAAATAGAATGTTCATATTTGATTGCTCTAAATGTTCATTCATAAATAGAATGTAACTGTGTTATTTTATTATGATTAATCCAATATGTAACAAATTCCATGAACAACAAACCTTCTCTTCCAGTTCTTTAGTTCCTAACAACCATGCTTGAGCTGTGAGCATATCAATATGTCTCCTTGCAAGTACCTGCTGACATTAACAATACTTAGAGAAGAAAATGCAGTTGTAGCTGGAAATACGAATAGGTACAATAATGGTGGTAATGCACCTCATCAACTTTACATTACTCTTCATTAGGAGGATGTGTGTTATAGACTTAAATTTAAGCAATGACAAATCAATAACAAGTCCATAATTTAGAACTACTTTAGAAACTAGGTGAATGACATGATTTTTTATTGGATGTCTAAGCTTCTCTAAGCCTAATAGTAAAATCCAGCTTGAGGAATGTTAGAAACACCTTGTGTGGAGGGAAGCAAACATCATAGGGAATTATATATCTGATTTTAGGGCAGATCATCACAATAAAATAGTTTGAAGATGCAACTTTATTTCTGGAAAACATATATAAATTTCTTCCCAACGCAAAACTCAACAAAGGAATAAGAATACAATCAGAGAATAAAGACTTCACAAAATTGATCAGCTTCACTACGGAACCTAAAATTTGGAAAGTGGATATTCTTCTTGAGAAGGTCAAATTTCACCTTGCTTTAAGTAACAAATTTATAAGAAAATATTTTACTTCTTTATTTTGCTTTTCTAGTTATCATCAGCTATTAACTATGATTGAGCGAACTTAACTATGAATTAAAATTAACTTGTCCCTCATAAAAGGGGCAATGTCAATAATTATAATGCATGCAAAAGGTTAAAACATTACTCTTTCAAGTGGAACATCCTTAGCTCTTTGCACCTTCAGTTCTATTACAAAATTGTTCATATCTGCCAAGGTACCACTAATTTTGACTGTGTCTGGAAAACCTCCATCATATCTTCCTGATACAATCAATGGACTTCGAGAAGAAAGGTCTGGAATATGAGACGGAAATAACTGCAATGAGATATAGGAAGGATTATTTTAGGTCACTTTGCAGTCAAAGATCTCCAAGTAGACAATGATATGAAGATTCCCTCCTAGTAACAATAATATACATGATCTTTAAGTAAAATAGACACATGATATTTTGAATCCTCAAAAGACAAGCTGAATAGTTCAACCCAGGATGAGCATGAACAAATATTTCCAGTTAGGACAAGCGTACCTCAAGTGAATCAAGATCTACCAATGTGTCCATCTTTATATTGGCAAGAATGACAGATGAAGCACTAGCAAATAATCTTTGCATTCGAAAGTTAATTGTATCTAGAAAAAGAAAAAAGTAACATAAGATTGTAAAATATATCCATACAATTCTTAAATTACAAAAACTGATATATTCAGGACAAGGGGGGAAATATGTGCCTTCCCTAAAATGCCAGCTACATCATTGATACATGACCAGGTAGTTTTAGGTTTTTTTAACAATATAGTTGCTAGTGTATTGCAGGAGTAGAGAATCACACTTCTAGGGAAAAGTATAGCAAATAATATTCTTTAAAAATTAAATAAATAAATAAATAAATTTGCAATGCTGCTAAAACTCGTTTTATTATTGTTAAAAAAAAAATTATCATACTACTGATAAAGAGGAAAACTTACCTGCATCATATGCAGCATCATAGTGACCCCTTCCAATGTGTGCTAACTTTTGCAAGAAGTAATGGTTACAATATGAACCTGGAAAGTTATTCCATTCAATAACTTAATTGACAATATTCAAAAAAAAAAAAAAAAAAAAAAAAAAAAACCAAAACAAAACGCATGGTGCATCACATAAATAAACTTGTATTAGTAAACAGCAAAGGAATTCATGGAATGCTATTATAGAAATTAATAGATATGTGGCAGCATCACAGGGAACTGGATGAGAGATCAGCTAAATTGGTTTTTGCTATGCACAGTGAAGAAAAACAATGCATTGCACCAATGCAGAAAGATCAAGTTAAAGGTGTTGCAGAGACCGAAGGACCAGTAGCATATTGTCAGAGAGTGCAAACATATCGCCTAAGATTTAGTGTAGACAAGGTAATCCCAAACAGCTGGGAATGGAAACGAGTTGAGTAGATTACATAGAACAGCAGATAATTCATAGCAAGAAGAAATGGATTTGCAGACAGATGATGTGGTTTTGGACTTGGTGATTTGCAGTTGAAATGATTTATAATGCTGGCAAAGATAGATCATTGAACCAAAAACATCAAGATAGAAAGAGTTAGTTGACAACAAGTGAGACTCCAAAACCAAAAAGCTCACCTATGCCAAAAGTACTAATGCGCGGACAAATTGATTGCTCGCTTTTGAGATAGTCTATCATATTATTACAAATCTGCTTTTCATCTTCAACAGCCCCATCAGTAACGAGAAAAATGAGAGGAATTGAATCAATTGTCTTGGCCAACAACTTCATTGCCTAAATAAAGCAGATCACAGTGAAAATTTTGTATTAAATTTCCATATACAAAGAAAGGCAAGAGCTGTTAATTAAAAATTTTATGTGAAGTATGCCACAAATAAGTAGTAATAAAATTGCAGAGGTATTCATATCATCTAAGCCATCAAACTTCTGGAGAACTTCTTGCTTTAAAGACAAATGTTTCTTAATAGTTGTTATTATACAATCTATTTACAACATAGCTGTTCCATTCATGTATGAGATGACAAAGTGTTAACCACTAAAAGATGACAAGAGGCTATGTATGTGGTTGTAGCGAAACACCTCTTTCAGATTCTTCTAGACATATATGCAGCCAGGTGGACCAAAATAGTAAATAAATAAATAAGAGCTGCACTAGTCATCTACTTGTTTTGTAACATATGATTTTTCATATAGGATGGATCATGAAGTAAGCAAGGTTTACAGAAGTCAATTGGTAGATTGTTTGACTTTCCTCTCTCTCTCTCTCTCTCTCTCTCTCTCTCTCTCTCTCTCTCTCTATATATATATATAATTTTTTTTAAAGCAACATTTTTCAAGCAACAAGTTATGTAGTTTAAAATTGGATGAAATCTCAATTAACGAAAAAATGTGAACTTGATGAGCTTAGTAATTAGAGTACATTTGAATGTAACTTGGAACATGTTCCAAACTAGGTTTACCTCATTTAGGGGAAGCAAAATGTTTGTATTACCATTCCCAATCAAATTAGTTCCAACCCACTCTATAGCATTGGAAATAGCTTCCTTCGTTGCCAGCTTCATTGTTGACGAGAATAAGCGTACCTCTTCATTAAAAGCTATTATGTTAAAACTATCTTCAGGATTGAGCTTGGAGAGTGATGCCACTAATGCATTCTTTGTATATTCAAGAGGATCTCCCTTCATGCTTCCACTTATATCAATAAGAAACACAACCTCCTTTTTGAAAACCTATCAAATTCACTAAATAAAGTAAAAAGTATTGCAATGCATTTTAAAAAAAAAAAATGTCTATACGGTACAATAAGGTGTGGGACTCTCAGTCCTTGAGGACACTAATAGCAAAAAAAAGCAAGGATGGCTAGAGTTCCATTAGCAGAAAATCTGTCCTCTGCTGAACTAATAAATACATTAATTCTTTTCTAGTTGACTAGTTTCCCTCAAATTTAGCCTTTAAAGGAAATCTTGTCCTTCTCTCAGGCTATAATGTTGTAATCATTTCTATCTATAAAAAAAAAAAAAAAAATTTAAAAAAAAAAAAAAAACCCTAGCATTTTTACGATCATTCTTCAAACACCAAAAAGAGCAATCACATTAGAATTTATTTGCTGTGAAAAGTCATGAAAATTTATTTCTTTAAAGGATATCTTGTTCTTCTCTCTATTCTTTTTATTGTGATCATAATTATCTATTGATTCAAGAAGTTAAATTATGACCAAAAACAAAACAAATCTAGCATTTTTGCCATCCCTCTTTAAACACAACAGAACCCTTACATTAGAATTATCAGGAAGTGAGAAGTCAAGAAAACTCCCAAAAATGGAGACATCTTTAAAATTTGATAAAAAAAAAAAAAAAAAAAAAAAGTGAATAGAAGAAAGTAGTAGGTTAATGCTAACAAACCTTCCTACTCTGAATATTTCCAGGGAAAAGATAGAAGCAAAACGTCTCTCTTTCATCAAAATCACGCAGAGATGGAGATTGCAGGAGCACACCACCAAAGAAGTCAATTGAGGTAAACTGTGAAAACAATAGCCCATATGAGATAAATCATTCTTGCACCTGGTATGTTACCAATTTGTGACCATTAACAATCTAAATTCAACCCTCTTATAGTGATGCATCTATTCACTCACAAAACAACCAATTTGTGTAATGCACATTAGGAAATATTCATTCACAAGACAAACAATGGTTCAAAGTCTTACAGCGTACGAGAAAGTGAAGTCCGAACTTGACCATGTTGGTACTTGAGCTTCATATAAGAAGCTTAATTTACCATCTTGACGCTTTAGTTCCTAGAAAGTCATAAAAATCAAGTTACTATTGAAGTGTATTTAGAGGCTTGAACAAAATTTATGACAAAAACTTACCTTAAGAGGATGGCTGGCATTTGTCCATAAAACTTCTCTACCAGTACCAGAGTTCACTTTCAATGAAATCTTCTCTCTTTTAGAAATTTTCTTCCCAACAGGATTGACATATGCTGGAAAACTAAATGGTACATTGAGGCAAAACTGGCCATCATTGTATGCTAATTTCTGAGACCAATTGATCTTAACTGAGAGTGTGGAGCCTCCTTTAACCTAATATATTAACATAATAAAATTTTAAATCATTGATTCCAAACTGCAATTAAGCATTGCATGCACTAAATAGTAACCTTTGGAACTTTTAGAGTGTATATCTGGCCTTTGAGAAAGCGTCCATCTTCAACTTTAGGCACTTTTTCCACGTCTTCCATATCTTCCATTGTAACCAACTGGGCTTGATAAGATCTTCCATCAACTTCTACCTCGACACCTAGAAGTGAACCCTGTTAGCCACATCATGTTATTTTTATGAGAATTTAAAATAAAGTATTAAGGAGAAAGACTAGTCTGCAGGTATGTCAAAAAAGTTAATAACATGTAATCAACATACGATCACACAAAATATACAAGTTCAGATGAACAACAACAACTAAGTCATAGTCCCAAAATTATAATATCAGCAATGAATCTCAGTAGACTAATCCAGATAATTAATATTTATTTTTCTATATCAATCTATCTACCTTATCCAAAATCATATTCTCTATTGCCTTCTTAATTACCTCCACTTGTGTCATTACCTAGTATCATTTTTTGTTCACAGCCAATGCAAGCTCAAGACAAGGAAGGTTATTGTATATTGACAACCAACGTTAAAATAGAGTGGAAAAGGCTTGGCTCCAAATACTAATAGGAAGATGAAATGTGCTCCATCATATGCAATACATATAACTCACTTTGTTGGGTTAATTATGTTATGACTTATGCATTACACATGGCAAAGATTAATATCAACTTTCTATTGGTGGTTGGAGTTGATCTTTGTCCAAATTTAGTCTTTTCTCGTGAATAAAATTTAGAATAAACTACGTATTTGATCATTATCCTTTACGCACCATATTTTAATTTGGTCGCTAATATTTCAATTATGTCAATTTAGTCTCTAACATTTCAATGTCGTATCAATTTAGTCTATGTTATTATCTTTTAGATGAAAGTTGCTAACATGGCAAATGACCAATATAAAATATTAGTTTCCGTTAATGTGGCAATAAACTAATTTTTTATTTCGACTATTTGCCACATCAGCAATTTTCATCAAAGAGATAACAGAATGGATTAAATTGACACGGCACTGAAAAATTAAGGACCAAATTGATACAATTAAAAGATTAGGAACTAAATTAAAATATAATGTAAAGAATAGAGGCTAGATACATCATTTACCCTAAAATTTAATAATAATAATAATGAGTATCAACTAGTTTAACGTAAAAAGTCAGGCATTCCATAATTTCTAACAAACTGTAATGTTAGGGTCTAGCATTCCATAATTTCTCCCTAGGCCTCTAGATTATGATAAAAGCAATATATACATTGGATAGAAAAAGGTAAAACAGTTACTGCCGTCCCTGGTTGCCACCTATGTCAAATGACTAAAGTCAATAAACAACAGGACTCATATCTCCATGCAATCACATTACAAAGAATTCGCATTGTTTGGTGTCAGATCATTCGTACACTAGTCTCCAACACACATACTCACGTGGGACCCACATGCTAGAAGGTGTTCAAAGCCTCAAAATTGTATTTCCTGAGACTAAACAAAAAGCTCCATTTGATTACCACTGTATAAAAATTTGAGAGAGGAAAATCCGACTTCAACAAATTTCAACAACACAAATTCAAACACCATGCTAATTTTTTTTTTTGTTGGATGAAAATCAAGGAGATTTTATTGAAATAGCAGAAACCATATAAATTACACTGAAAACTTGAGGAGCAGAGCCTAAAACAAAAGAACTAGCCAGCTTATTCAATAAAGACCAAGTTGCTAAGCAGTGGGCTGCACCATTTGCTTCTCTTAAAACCCAGTCAAACACCATGCTAAATTGTTAACACATAATTCATCAAACAAAGATTCTATATATAACAAAACTACACAACAATAATCTCATTCTCTCTCTTGTGTGCGCGTGCTTGTTTCTTAAAAAAAAAGAAAAAGAAAAAAAAAAGTAGTGACAGTAACAACACAAATTCAAACACCATGCTAAATTGTTAACACATAATTCATTAAAAAAAAAATTATGCATTCAACAAAACAATACAACTAGAACTAGTAACGTTCTTACAACCTCGTTCTCTCTTCCTTGTGCGCTCGTGTTTGTTTTTTTAAGGAAAAAAAAAAAAAAAAAAAGTAGTCACTTTTGTTTTTTTTTTTGTTGCTTTACCTGCTCTCCCATGGGCACGGCAATGCGACAATCGCATCGCTGGCCAGCCATCACGCAATGCACGCGCCACGTGCCGCTCACGGCGACGAACGCCGTGTCCAATACGCTCTCGATCTCCATCGCCACGCCGTGCATATTCAGCGGTATCAGCGCCGGCGGCACGCACCGGCCGTACACGTAAGGCTGGTAGCTCGGTATGTCCGGATTGTCCACCACCTCCGGATCCGGCACCACCGCGTACACCATCGGCGCCGCCGGCATATACAACGCCGTCTCCACCACCACCACCTCCTTCTCCGAACCCGAAACTGACGAAGCCGACCTCGTCATCGACGGCACCTCCACCGGCATATCCTTGCCGTAGTATATCCGCTTCGAGAGCTTCAGCCCGTAGCTCACGCTGTTAGAGAACTCCATAGCCATTTTGCTCTCTTTTTCTCCGGTGAAGTTCGTTACTTTTACCGTTATTTTCCGTACAGATAACAAAACTGTTTTTTTTTTTTTTTTTTTTTTAAATATATATATAAATATTATGTGAAGAGCATAAATATGTAAGAGTTTTGAGTTTTGAGAAAGAGAGATGAAAGTCACGGAATTGGTTTTGTTTTGAAATGCAGTTGAAGAGAGTAAAGAGTGAAGAAGAAGAGGATGATGGTGTTTGGTACTTTGTGGAGGGAAATTAATTATTTTAATTGATGACAACTTTTTATTGTGCACTTTTTGTTTTTATTTTTTAAATGGAAAAATTCTAAAACTACAATTTATTTTTCAAATTTTTGTTGTAAACTGATTAGGTGAATAATTATTGTTTTATTGATAAATAAAAAAATGTTGTTGGTGATAGGATTAGATAAAATTCGGTAAAAAATTGTCATGTCAAAAATTTATTAAAATATTATTAAAAAATTTGTGTATATAAGAATTTTTTTTTTGTTGAGAAAGTACTTTTAAATTTAGATCATATTAACGGATGCATTTGAAACAATTATTAATAAATTATATTAAGAGAATTTTGACATCATTTTTATGATAAATATAAAAAATTGTTAATAGAATTAATTATTTTATTATTTTTATATAAAATAGTTTCTAAACCAATGTTTTAAGGTATTTTTTAACATTTTCGTTTAGATTATGGCTACCCAATGTTTTTTTTTTTTTTTAAATTACGGGTAACCAATGAGAATTGGTAATGTGGTTGTTAGATCATGGATGTGATGGTGGACTATATTGGTATCCTATGGAGCTGGAGTTTTCATTGCATGTGTTAACGGAAAATGTGCGTTCCAAACCCATATAGTATTATCATACAGGAGCATAGCGAATCGCTAAGCACATATAGCATAGCGAATCGCTAGTAGACAAGTATTGTACTTTTTTTTGCAGTTCTCTTCTGTGTTGTACCAATCAATAATGCTAAGCCATAAATTTACTTACGTACAATTTATTAAGGTTTTTTTTTTTTTTTTTTTTGGTGTCAAGGTGTGTGTAAGGATGCGTGGCCACAGAAAAACTGATAAAAATGGTATTTTAAGGAAAAAATAGTATCATAATGAATTTTGTAAAAATCAATAATAATTTGCCATAATTATGGAAAAAGTTGAAAATTTATTCATCCATAGCATTAGCATTACTCATACGTCAACATACAGTTGAAATTGATGGTATAAAGTAAACAAGTCAAGTCATCCTATCAAAAAAAAAAAAAAAAAAAAAAGAGGGTCATGTAAAGTAAACATCATAATCACAACTAACAATTAGTCCCAAAATTTTAGAATTATCTATGAATCCATAAACCAATACTAAACTGTTTTACTCCCTCCCAAGTTTATGCTAATAATCGATAATTAAATTGTAGTAAAAAAATTATAATATTTGAGTTAATTAGATAAAATTATTTTTCATTTATAAACTTATAAAAATTAGACTCATCAACCTTATTTTGTTAATACTATAAAACGGACTATTAGATTGAAATATCTTTAAAGTTTGATATTTCATGCATCATATATGTATGTAACGCTTTCAACAACAAGTGAGGAAGAATACAAAATTAACACATTTAAAAAAAAAAATTAGCCAAAACCACAATCTAATAGCAATAAACAATAAATCTAAGGACATATACTTTGTACAACTTTATGTCACAATTCGCTTGAGTGTCAATTTGTAATTATATTACTTATAACTAAGTACCCGTGGTTGATGCATTTGCAAGTGATGTAAGAACATTTGCATCAATTCGTGCAAAAACTTATATCTATTTTAGTCTAAGAATCTACATTTTCTATTTTACATACTCATTTTTCAAAACATCCGACATTAGACTATCTATTTTACTATACATTTTATTAAATTATTAATTTTTCTTGATTTTTTAATTGTTTTTCTTTCTTCACACACAACAACTACTATCTATTCTTTTCCTTTATCTTTGAGATACGTAAAGAAAGAATAAACAACTAAAAGTAAAATAAATAGTCAATGTAAATTTACACGGTTATTGTAACAAACCTGTAAATTTACACAATTATATACGGACTGATATAGATCATTATATTTTTAGGCAAAATTGTATAAATTTTACATATTTTTTTATTATATACGGACTGATACAATTGCTCTCATTCAATCACCAGTTAACATCGAAGAATATATTGGCAAAAATTATGACAAAGCATGTGATCATAATAAACTTTATAACAAAATAAACTTGAATCAGATCTTAGTAAGTAAAGTATATTTCAGTTAAACATTTTTGTCATACTTCACCAAGAGAAAGCAAATAAAAAAATGGCATGGGAAAAGGAATCTGATTATTTTAAGGCAACCTAATTATCTATCCCTTTCTTTATCCTTCTTCTTAATGAGGTTCACGTGATAATATATTGTTAAAGGAAGACCAAAGTGTCAATGACCTGGCCTGGACGAAGCATCTAATCTTGATTAGGTTTACCAAAAAAAAAAATCTAATCTCGATTATTACACTTTAATAAATGAAGATAAAGTAATCAAGTGACAGTCCCACCAGTCATATTTGTTTATTTTACCTGCTTTTTATCTTTTTTTAACCTTAAGAAAAAATTGAAATGATCCTAATGAAACACTTGTATCTAAAGGTATGATTAAGGTTCCCTTGTGGGGGGTTTATGTTTAGTCATTTTTTGGTTTGCGTTGGACGGACGGAATATTTGGACTTTGGAGAAAAGTTCCTTTCAATTCAATATGTGACAATAGAAATATTTCCATGTTACCCCGTAGAGCGGCTCCACGATGAAAGTGGGGATGGTCACATGATTATCTTGACTTAGAAAATAAATAAAAAATATTACATATAAATTTAAAAATCTTTATTATTAGTCTACTTTAAAAAAAAATAAAAAATTTGTGACCACCCTAAATATTTTAGGCCCAACAAAATTAAACTTTGGTTTCCTTTTTTTTATAATATCAAATTGGTTTCCTTTTAATAATATATTAGATCATTTCAAACACAAAACAAAAAAGCTTAAGAAAAAATGTAATGAACTAAAATTGAAAGAAATGTAGTTTGCAGTATTGATAATGAGATTAACATGCAATGATTTTAAAATATAAAAGCCGATTGTAAAACTTTATGTATTTGTGCGTGCGTTTTTTATTATGAAATTTTTTATAATTTAATTTTCTTAATGACCATTTAGGAAAAAAATTCCTAAAACTACTACTGTTGCCAAGAGCATTATAACTCAAATGACATTTCCTAGTGTTTTCAATGGAAACATTCATGATTTAAAATTCAAATCTCTCACTCTCAACTATCAATGCATCAAATAAAATTAATGCATTCATAGTGTATGTTTGGCATCAGCCTAAGCTTTAGTTTTTACATACAATTTTTTAAAATTTCACTTTCTCAATGTACAAATATATTTCAGTACATTTTTAGCAAAAAACTAAACAAGCTAATGTCAAACACACATTTTGTAAAATTGTCAAATTTTACGTGAGTTTTTTTCTTTTTTTTTGAAGAGAGCTTATTGAACAAGTATGATTTGTTTTTGTTCAGTTAATGAGTGTAATTGTTTTAAGAAAATTTTAATATCACTTTCATGAGAAATATAAAAAATTGTCAAAACAATTAATTACTTTTTCCTTTTCCTTCAAAAAATTTCTATAAATATTTTTGAAACCAATACTTTTAGAGTTTAGAGCATTTGTTAATTTTTCCATTTATTTATAAAAAAAAAAAAAAAAAAATACTAAGAGTAAGGACACTTATAATTTTCAAACTATTTTTCAATTCTTTTATAGATTATTTTTCATTTATTAAACTAATATCACTTTCATAAGTAAAAACTATTGTGAAAAAAAAAAAAAAAATTGTGAATTTCGTATCCCCTTAACTCATGACAATCAAGTGTGAACTTGTGGTGGGAACTAGGAAGTGGGAACAACCAGAAGCAAGTACAGTCTTAGAGAGAAGAAAGAAAGATACTGTCTAGTGACGACCCAAATCATATATGGGTCAGTGAGGTTGTTCTTACTAGCAATAAAGTGAAGGGACTAAAATGACTGTCTCTACCCTACTGCTCATTATTAATTTTCCTTATGAAATGAAAGGAGAAATAAATGCCCCCCATTATTTATTGGGTACACTGAGTCTGGACCGCATTCATCTTTCTTCGTGGTCCTGTTTTTGGGTTGGTGGTTGATTGATGTGTCACAATCTTGTGGAAATATGCACGTACTTTTTATGTTAAAATGTAAAATTGATGGAAAATCCACGTACTTTTTAACTTTTTCTAGATTTTATTTCGGTTCTTTAATTTTGTTTTATTTATTTTAGTTTTTTAAATTTTAAATTTATTCAATTAAGGTCTTTTCATTAATTTTTGTTAAAATTTTTTGAAAAAAAAAATTTTTAAAAAAATTTTCAATCATTAATTGAATTTTTTAATTTAAAAAATTTGAAAAAAAATTATAAAATTGAAAAATTAACCACAACATAAAACAAAAGTTGATGAAAAATCCTTAATTGAATAAACTTGAAAGTTAGAGAACTGAAATGAAATCTGAAGAAATTTAGAAGGTCAATTTTGCATTTTACCCTACTTTTAATATGGCCAACATAACTTTTTTTTTTTTTTTTTTAATTTGGGTAAAACTTTTTTTTTCAAAGAAATTAGGGTAAAATTTATGAACACTATTTAGAAGCTGTAATTTGATTTTTTATTTAAAATTTATATATTTTATTAGTTAATATTATTATGGCAAGAATTTGCTCCAACCTTGGTTGCAGCAATTCTTATATAAATCATTATATTTATTTTGTTTTAAAGAATATCAATGGTGAAGATCAGATCTAATAAAGTAAAAGTAGAACCTACAGACATATTTTGCCACATTGCACAAATCTCAAATCATTTAATTTTTTTTTTTTTTTCTGTACAAATGTCTATTTAACAAATTGACACATCACCATTATGCAGGAATTGTTGTAACCAAGATTGCAACAAATCTTTGCCCTAGTATTATATTGTTGAATTTAGTTGGAGAATATTAAATAAGATATCTAAAGAATCATACTTAAATTTTATAGTTTAAGATGTATATTAAATAATTTATTATTTTGTATATGTTTGATTTTATTTGGGTGAAGTGAAAATAAGTTAGGATTTGACAAAATTATATTTAAGAAAAAATAAAATTTAAAACACGGCATTATTATTATTATTATTATTATTATTATTATTATTATTATTATTATTTATAGATATTATAGAGTTGTAACTTATACAAATTATATTAGTTAAGCTAAATGGAATCCACCAAAAAAGTGTAAATGACAAATATACTAGTAATTTATTTTACATGAGATAAAGCCCAAACAATAGAGTACTTTGTAATTGGATACTATAATAAAATTTTCAATATTTACTCAATTTATCTCTATCGTATTGATCCATCCCATGAATTTGGAATGCCTAGTACACAACATCCAAACTTAAAGGTATTGAAACTTGTAATACAACTTTAAAAGGGCTCGCTAAGTGGTTCCTGTTAAAATAAATATAATTATTATTAGCAACGCAATGTGATATACCATGTTGTGTATGCTAGAGTGGATGCGGAAGGGGAAGCATATAATAGGAACATTAAGAACACGAGGGTTACGTGGTTCAACCTTGACGGCTTATATCCACAGAGGAATCCCTTAAGGGCTACCTTTTTATAATATATTAGAGTGTAGTACAATAACATGTGTTACAATGAGTCATAATATGAGTATATATAGGCGACTAAACCCTAGACTACTAGTACAAGCAGGACTGGGCTTTGGCCTATTACATTGGGCTAATATGTCTAATATATATCTCTAACACCCTCCCTCAAACTCAAGGCAGAAGCTCGATGAAGGCTTGAGGTTGGATAAGCATGAGAAGATCACTTGGAGATGCCATAAATAATGCCTTTGAAGAAACCACAATGAAGAATGTGCCAATTGACCAATTTTGGAGTTTCAAATGAAGAAACAGAGTCCAAAATTGGAATCTACACGAAAAACTGAGCAAGATAGGTCCTTTTGGAAATTTTGACTTTTGGTCAAAGGTCAACAGTCAAAGTGCTCATGGGTCAGATCCGGGTGGTCCGGGTCGGGTCGGTCCAGGTCAACGGTCAGCTAGGTGACGTGGTGCTGATGAGACGACACTGTTGACGTGGCTGATGACGTGGACTAGGGCTGACGTGTCTGATGACGTGTTATGCTGACATGGAGTGATGACGTCATTAGGTGACAGCAGCATCAGTTTCGGCGCGTGGCTGTTCATCGGCGCGTGGAGGAGAAGCCAGAAACCCGGACGGCGCATGTTGGTGCGTGTGAGTTCGTTTGATCACCAGATTTTCAGGCCAAGTAGATCAAGGGACGACAAGGCCGTCTTGGCGGCGCGTGTGGCTGAGATCCAAGCTGGGAGTCAAGAACGTTTGGCGGCGCGTGTGAGAGTTCCAGGAGCCATTGTTCGCGCGTGGTGGCGCGTGCGGCTGCCATTGGAGGTCGGGTGCCTGAGTTTTGTAGATCGGTGGACGAAGAGGCCGTCATGGCGGCGCGTGTACCAAGAACACGATCTGGAAGTCAGGAATCTGAGGCGGCGCGTGGGAGATTTTCCGGAGACAACTAAGGCGCGTGGAGGCGCGTGGCAGGGCTTCGGGTGACCGAATTTCTGGGTTTTCCTCACAGGAGGCCGAGGAGCACGTCTGTGGTGTCGGTTTCGACAGGCGAAGGCTCTATGTGCACAGATCTGAAAAGTTAAGTCACGGCTTTGCTTGAGTTTGTGGATCTTGAACACAGCACTGCACTACAGTGGCTGTGAGATGCCGTGGATTCTAGATCCAGCAGAGAAACATGTGTGACTTCAGATGGTGGTATGCACGTGAGAATCTTCTTTGCTTGCTAGAGATGTTTTGTTTGATGCCAAGAACGAAGTTTGGCTCTGATACCGTGTTAAATATTAGCAACGCAATGTGATATACCATGTTGTGTATGCTAGAGTGGATGCGGAAGGGGAAGCATATAATAGGAACATTAAGAACACGAGGGTTACGTGGTTCAGCCTTGACGGCTTACATCCACGGAGGAATCCCTTAAGGGCTACATCTTTATAATATATTAGAGTGTAGTACAATAACCTGTGTTACAATGAGTCATAACATGAGTATATATAGGCGACTAAACCCTAAACTACTAGTACAAGCAGGACTGGGTTGGGCCTATTACATTGGGCTAATATGTCTAATATATATCTCTAATAGTTCCTAAGGTCTCATGATATTTATGAGATCTTAGGTATGAAACATCTTGCTAAGTTCCTAAGGTCTCATGATATTTATGAGATCTTAGGTATGAAACATCTTGCTAATAACTTGAGGCCACTCTTGAAATTCTTCCATATAATAACCTAGTGTATGTTAGTGTGTAAGATGGAAGAACTGCATATACTCAAGAAAATAGTTAAATACTCAAAAACAATAATTCAAGAGGATATGTTTCCAAGCATATAATCAACTCATCTCTTCTATGAGTTATGAACGCACTTAATACATTATTAAGTCAACTAATCAAATCGTACGTAGGTCCTGCCATTCTACATTTGTTCATTTCTTTATTTTTAATGAAGTTGGTTTTATTGCTGTAAGCAAAGGATATGTCATGAATAGTTTAAATACTACTTTCCCTCAAAGGAATGAGAAGTATCCTTTGTTGATTTTTCTTGTTGAGTAGGCTATTTGTGAATCAATTAAACAAGAGGATTAAAAAAAAACAATACGAATGAGTGTGGATTGTGAGGTTATAGATTCAAACTTTACTGGGTACGTATGTAAGTTCCCAAAAAAAGAAAAAAAGAAAAACAAAACAAAACTCCAAGCCTCCCCCAATGGTTTTATATATTATGCTCTAGAATGTTGTTCACTTTATAGCCAGTAAACACAATTAGATAATAACATTCTTAATATTAGTTTCTTTCTTTTAAAAATCAATGTCCCTTTACCCCTTTACTTTATAGGTCTTCGAATTAGAAAACAGAAGCTTTGAAAACTTGTAAGATGTGACTTGTGAGTTATATATAGCCTCTCATTTTATAACACATTAATAATTTATTATAGGACAAACAATCTAAACCAAATGTTACTCTTTTTTATTTTATTTTCTTATAAAGAATCAAATGTTACCCTGAAACCCCTTGGAGAGAACACTGTCATTTTAAAGATAGAAAAGTTTAGGACTTTGTTGCACATCGTAACACTTATGTCTTAAAATAAGTTTAGTTTAATAATATTTATTATTGCGACTCACTTAGTTCAGTGCAAAAAGGCAGAAAAAGTCATCTTATAAATTTTATAAAACGCGTTAATTCACTTTTTAAAATAGCAAACATATATATTTATTTTTTGTCTAAAACATGATAACTAATCTGTCATTTAGGGGAAAGACTAGTTTGATTATCACAATAAATAAGATGCTACCCATTGATAGGAAAAAGTTAAGGGCATGATTTTCCTTTTTCTTTTTTTCTTTTTCTTTTTCTTTTTTTTTTTTTTTTTATGATAGAAAGAAAAAAAAGATTAGAAAGTTATGCCCTCCAGGGCATGATTAGACATAAGTGGGGAATGTTATGTCTGTCTTCCAAAGCTTTGATTAAACAGCCAAATTTCTATTAATATTATAAGACCTAGGCTGGACCCCAATCTTTGTCCTAGGATGGTCCAGGCTCTACAATTCGGCTTGTGGTTCCAACAATTTCCACCGTCAGATTCTCCTTGAGATTGACTAGGATGACTAAAGTGTACAATGATGATACCCAATTAAACATGAGGAACCGGTAGACCACATGTTTCATGTTTCAACTGTCTAGGGTCACATCATATCTTGCAAAAGACTTTTTTCCTCTTTGGTGTAGACATACAAGAATTTTAGAATCATGTAAAAAAAAAATTCATAATTTTTTATGAAACAATTATAGACAGTCTGTTAGGCCGTCACTGTCTGTTTCGTACGGTAATTATAACAAAAGTTATGATTTTTTTTTTATGTAGTATTAAAAATATAATTACTCAATTTATGTAATCATTTTATAATTAAAATAAAATAAAATAAAATGACCTTCAATTTTAACACTTAAATACAAAAAAAAAATTAAAAATAAAAAGGTGAAAAGTAAAAAAAAAAGAAAAGTAAAAGAAGTGAAAAAATGTCGGGAAAGGAATAGAACAATCACTCATGGTATTGCATATGATGTGAATCCACTTGGAGGTATACATGATTGATTAGCTCTTTTTGTTTCTATTTAATTGGTGGTCCTTATAATCTTATCCATGCGTAGTAGCTAGCTGTCTTTGCTACCAAAATTTGACCCATTTATGTTCACTTCACAAAAAAAAGGTTCACACCTCACAAAAAATGTGTGAAACGAGACTAATTATAAAAAAGAGTAGAAGACAAAAAGTTTTCACAATTCAACTATTTGGTTGGTACCAAATTGACAATTGGTGTGATGTGAATGGAAATTAGTGTAAGGTTAATTACAAATGCTTTGATCAAATGGTAGGCCATAGTGGAATCTTGAACTCTACCAAATTCCACTTCATATATGTGAAAGATTAACTTTTTTTCAGCATAATTGT
Organism: Quercus robur; assembly: GCF_932294415.1. Taxonomy (NCBI): domain Eukaryota; kingdom Viridiplantae; phylum Streptophyta; class Magnoliopsida; order Fagales; family Fagaceae; genus Quercus; species Quercus robur. The sequence continues at coordinate 3,652,344 of NC_065538.1, forward strand.
TTTGTTTGCAAAAGCTTGGATTAGAAATGATTTTGGAGATGATGGAGTAGGAACGAAATGAAATTGAATTGAAGTTTTTCTTTGTTTGGGGATAAATAAGGTTTTCATTTTTTATCCATTAATTTTAATCCTCCAAAATGTGAGGAGCAAAATAGGATTAGATAGAATAAATGATACCAAATACACTAATATAGACTATATAGTACTAATAGTGAAAAAACGTGTGATATAACTGATAGAGAAGCGGAAAATAATCCATCTCCAGCTCGTCCAAAGGGTTCGTCCAGAGCCTACAGCGCAGGTTGATCCAAGAGTCAACCCAGAAGAAGGAGAGACGTCCATTAAATAATAGCACCACTCCATAAGTTTAAGTCTCCCATGGATGACAAGATCGTCCATGAGGTTCGTCCATGAGGTTCGTCCATGAGAAGTCGTCAAATATCCTTGGACGACTAAACCACCCTACACCAGACGGACGAAACCTCAACACTTAGACTTTCAGCAACCCTCAACTATCTCGACAAACCCTTCGAATAAGTTAACTTCCATTTAGCAGTTACCATTTTATATCCGTTGAGGGAGTTTACTCCGGAGTTGTTAGATTCCACAAAACCTGGGGAGGTTATCGAACAAATAACCGCCCCAGGCTCCCTATATAAGAGACCGGTCTAGACCCGACAGAGGTAAGTCTTTTCTCTCAGACACATTTCCAAAACACTTGGAACTTATTCTTCTACAAATCTAACTTCTCCATCGGAGGGGGTTCGACCGGTCTTCTCCGGTCTCCTCTTTTGATCGCATTCTCTTCCTTGCAGGCCATCAACCGCTTGAACAGCCCACCGAAGCCAGGCCATTCTACCTTACTGATTTCGAACACTATCAGTTGGCGCCGTCTGTGGGAACGAAGGTTGTTTTGCAACTTTCTTTTCCGCGACAAAAGAGTTAGGATGGTCAGGACCAGGTCGAGGGCTACCAGCCCTGGCCGTCAGGGAAGCAGAGGTGCTTCAAGTGATCCTCAGCGTGATCGCCAATCTGCACCAGTCATGCAGACGTCATCCGTTCAGAATATGCAATCCATGGCGGCTGCAATGGCGGAATTGACTCGCCAAAACCAGGAGTTAAGGATGGAGATCACTCACAGGAGACAGACACGTGAGGAACATGCAGGGCAGACGCAAGGCCATGGTGACACACAGAATACTGAGATTGGAAGTCAGTTTAGAGGCACCACTTCACGGACAGTGCCACACTTGAAAGAGGAGATGGACCAAATGAAGAAAGTCATGGAGGAGATGAAGGAGAACATGAGGAGAACGAATCCAATAAAGGATTTGGTCCACAGGACTGACTCTCCTTTTACGGCTTCCATCAATGGCCACCCTCTACCATCAAAGTTCAAACTACCTTCCCTGGACTCGTATGATGGGACGCGTGACCCCTTCGATCACATTGCAACATTCAAGACAACAATGCACCTTCAAGGGGTCCCTGATGAAATCATGTGTCGAGCCTTCCCTACTACCCTTAAAGGCCCGGCACGAGTTTGGTTCAGTAAAATCCCCCCAAGTTCCGTAAGTTCTTTTGAAGAGTTAAGCAAATTGTTTGTTAACAATTTCATCGGGGGACAGAGGCACAAGCGCTCTTCGTCCAGCTTACTGACCATAGAACAAGGGGAGAACGAAAGCTTGCGGTCATTCATCACTCGCTTCAACAGAGAAGCCCTTAGTGTGGACGAGGTGGACGACAAGCTTCTACTGGCAGCCTTCCACAACGGGATTAATTCGGATTTATTTATCCACAAGTTATATGAGAAGGAGCCTCAAACCATGGCCGAGCTCGTCCATTCGGCTCAGAACTTCATGAATGCAGAAGATGCAATCATAGCCAAGAAGAGGAAAAGAGCTGAAAGGATGGAAGCGCACCCAGCTCGACACTCAGAACAAGCCCCTCGTCCAAAGAAGGGACGGACGGAAGATAGGAAGGAACGAGATAGCAGGAAGACAGGTCCCTCGGGAAGAAGCCAGAACTATACGCCCCTGAATGCTCCACTTAATCAGGTGCTCATGCAAATCAAAGACGATCCTGCTTTAAAATGGCCAGAGAAGATGAAAGGGGATCCCAACAAGCGCAATAAGAACAAATATTGTCGCTTTCACAGGGACCATGGGCATGACACGGATGAGTGTTATGACCTAAAACAGCAAATAGAGAACCTTATCAGACAAGGAAAGTTGAAGCACTTTGTTGGAAGGGATCGTACAGATGAGAAGCTGAAAGGCAAAATGGAGGAATCATCCCGGCCCCCACTAGGAGAAATAAGGATTATCGTTGGAGGGAACTCGACGGGGCAATCTTCCAAGTCAAAGAAGACGTATCTCAAAGCGGTACAAAGCGTCCAGCTCTCTGGACGATCACCAAGGACGAGATCAATGGACGAGCCAACCATTTCCTTCACCGACGAAGATGCTAAGAGGATCCATCACCCGCATGATGATGCGATCGTCATTACACTGCTCATTGCAGATTATACAACCAGGAGAGTGTTAGTTGACAACGGAAGTTCAGCAGACATATTGTATTACCCTGCCTTCCAACAGATGAGGCTTGGACGAGATCAACTTCGTCCAGTATGCTCGCCACTGATAGGATTTGGAGGAATGAAGGTGCAGCCTGTGGGTACCATTACATTACCAGTTGTGGTAGGGTCGTACCCGCAGCAGATAACCAAGGAAGTCAATTTCCTTGTGGTAGATTGTGCATCTTCATACAACGCCATTATTGGAAGGCCCACTCTTAATAGTTGGAAGGCGGTAACTTCGACCTACCATCTATCAGTCAAATTCCCTACGGAGTACGGGATAGGACAAGCACAAGAAGATCAGTTAGCAGCTAGAGAATGCTACTTAGCCATGATGGCTTTGGACGAACAGGTGCAGACAATGAGCATCGAAGAAAGAAGAGTTATTGCAGAGCCCACGGAAGTGTTGGAAGATGTTATCTTGCAAGAAGATGATCCAGAGAAATTTACCAGAATTGGAACATGTATGAAGGAGAAGGCAAGAGAAGACCTCATCCAGTTCCTGAGAAAAAGTATCGACGTTTTTGCATGGAGTCATGACGACATGCCAGGAATCGACCCAAGCGTGATCACTCATCGGTTGAATGTATACCCCTTTTTTAAGCCCATCCGTCAGAAGAAGAGGGTATTCGCTCCCGAGAGGGACAAAGCAATCAAGGAAGAGGTTCAAAAACTGACCACAGTAAAGTTCATCAAGGAAGTCTATTACCCGGATTGGTTAGCCAATGTGGTGATGGTGAAGAAAGCTAATGGAAAGTGGAGAATGTGCGTAGACTTCACGGACTTGAACAAAGCATGTCCCAAGGATAGTTATCCTCTACTACGCATTGATCAATTGGTGGACTCTACTGCTGGCCATCAGTTGCTGAGTTTCATGGATGCCTTCTCAGGATACAATCAAATCAAGATGGATGAAACTGATCAGGAGAAAACTTCCTTCATTACCAGCCAAGGCTTGTTTTGCTACAAAGTAATGCCCTTTCGGCTTGAAGAACGCAGGGGCAACTTATCAGAGGTTAGTGAATCACATGTTTCGTCCACAGATAGGACGGAATGTGGAGGTTTATGTCGACGACATGCTTGTGAAGAGCATAGACGAAGGAAGCCATCTAGATGACCTACAGGAAACCTTTGAAACACTTCGGCGATATAAGATGAAGTTGAACCCAAGCAAGTGTGCATTCGGAGTGTCGTCGGGAAAGTTTCTGGGGTTCATGGTCTCGCAAAGGGGAATTGAAGCAAATCCGGATAAGATCCAGGCTATATTGAACATGGAACCACCAAAGAGTATCAAGGAAGTCCAATCCCTCACAGGACGAGTTGCCGCTTTGAACAGGTTTGTTTCGAAAGCCACAGATAAATGTTTACCTTTCTTTAAAGTCCTCAGGAAGGCATTTGAGTGGACGGACGAATGCCAAAGGGCCTTCCAAGACCTGAAAGATTATCTTACAACGGCCCCATTATTAAGTCCATCTGTGCAAGGAGAAGAACTGTACCTATACTTAGCGGTGTCCCCACATGCCGTAAGTTCAGCTTTAATCAGAGAAGAAGGGAAAATACAAAAGCCGGTGTACTACACTAGCCGGGCACTCAGAGGAGCAGAGGGAAGATATCCGTTAATGGAGAAATTGGCTTTCGCACTAATAACGGCTTCTAGGAAGTTAAGACATTACTTCCAAGTTCATATCATTAATGTCATGACGGACCATCCGCTTAAGAAGGCAATGAACAAGCTGGAAGCCGCAGGACGACTCGTTCAGTGGGCAGTTGAACTTAGTGAATTCGACATTCGGTATCAACCGAGAAGTGCAATAAAGGCTCAAGCCTTGGCAGATTTCATTGCGGAGTTCACTCTATGTTATGAAGACCTGGGGGAAGGCGAGTACAACAACAAATGGGTCGTCCATGTTGATGGATCGTCTACATTATATGCTGGAGGAATAGGAGTTGTTTTGCAGTCGCCAGAAGGGGACAAATTGAAATACAAGGCCCGTCTGCAATACCAGACTACTAACAATGAAGCGGAGTATGAAGCCCTTTTAAAGGGGTTGGAACTGGCCAAGTCCGTGGAAGCAGACTCAATACTTGTCCTGGGAGATTCTCAACTGGTCATAGGCCAAGTCAATGGGACATGTGAAGCCAAGGAAGACAGAATGAAGAAATATTTAAGGAAGGTAGTACGCCTTGTGAAGAAATTCAAAAAAGCAGATTTTATTCAAATCCCAAGGGAAGAGAATGTGGAGGCAGATACTCTGGCGAAGGAAGCATCTGCGAATGAGGCCTTGGACGAGATGAATGATGTACACTACATGCCGAGCATAGACCTTCCAGAACTGATGCAGATAGAGGGAGAAGGAAATTGGATGACCCCGATAGTGGCATACTTAAAGGACGGAAGGCTTCCAGAAGAGAAGGACGAAGCTAGGAAGCTCAGGGTCAAGTCAGCCAGGTATGTGCTTATGGACGAGGTGTTGTATAAGAGAGGTTTTTCCCAGCCTCTCTTAAGATGTTTGGCTCCGGACGAGGCCAATTACATGTTGAGGGAGGTTCACGAAGGAGCATGCGGGAACCATTCGGGAGCCAGATCACTCGTCCATAAAGTCATCCGAAGTGGATTCTATTGGCCAACCATCCAAACTGACGCTAAAGCATATGTCAAAGTCTGTGATCAATGCCAACGCTTTAGCAACATTCCCAGACAGCCAGCAGAATATCTCACACCAATGATGGCCCCTTGGCCTTTCGCACAATGGGGACTAGATATTTTGGGGCCCTTTCCGATTGGAACTCAGCAAATGAAGTTTCTGGTGGTGGGAATAGATTACTTCACAAAATGGGTGGAAGCCGAACCCTTAGCCAAAATTACACATCAGAATGTCAAGAACTTCGTCTGGAAGAACATTGTATGCAGATTCGGAGTACCTAGAGTACTAGTGTCTGACAATGGACGACAGTTTGACAACACACCCTTCAGGGATTTTTGTGAACAACTTGGAATGAAGAACCATTACTCCTCACCCTCCCACCCACAGGCCAATGGCCAAGCAGAAGTAGCGAACCGATCCTTGCTGAAGATCATCAAGACTCGGCTCGAAGGGGCAAAGGGGATATGGCCGGATGAATTACCAGGTGTTTTATGGGCTTATAGAATGACAGCGAGAACTCCAACAGGAGAAACTCCTTTTAAGCTAGCCTACAGAAGCGAGGCAGTTATACCAGCAGAAGTACACATGACGAGCCACAGGGTCAGGAAGTACCAAACTGAAGAAAATGACGAACAGCTCCGTCTTTATCTTGACCTTATGGACGAGGTCAAGATGGATGCAGAACAAAGGACAGCAAGGTACAAAAATCTCATGGCAAGACAGTATGATGCTATGGTAAAGCCTAGGCGTTTCAACATTGGAGATCTCGTCTTGAAGAGGGTTACCTTGGCAACAAGAAACCCAGCCTACGGGAAACTTGGCCCAAATTGGAAAGGACCTTATAGGGTTATCAACTGCAAAAGGCAAGGATCCTACTATTTGGAAGCTTTGGATGGGCGGAGGCTGGAACACCCTTGGAATGTTGAGCACCTCAGGAAGTACCATCAATAAGTGCTGACTCTTCACCGATGTCCTTGGACGAGATGTATGGACGAGAAGAAGTATTTTACTACTGTTAAGTGTTTTTAAGTATTTTAATAATCCCCTAGAAAGTACATTAGTGTTTTCACTTTTGTGCTATTCATGGACAAATTGGTTTGTATTTTTAAATTCAATAAGGCACTAGCTAATAAGCATGTGCCATGCCTGTGGACGAATGATTACATAAGTTTGGGTTTTCAAATATATATATATATATTGTTTTCAAATATATTATTGGAATCCTTATATGTTCATTCAGATTGATCCGCAAAAAGAAAGCAAGCATGGACGAATGAAATCCTTGGACGCAAGGATATATCGTCCATAAACCTTTCTCCAAAGGAAAGATGAAAAGGTACATCCGTCCAGAACATGGGACGAGGTGAAACCTAACCTGAAAATGAAACTAAGTTTCATCCGTCCAGAACATAGGACGAGATGAAACCCAAGCTAAATACAAAGAAAGTTTCATCCGTCCAGAACATAGGACGAGATGAAACCCAAACTAAAATATGAAGGTCCATCCGTCCAGAACACAGGGCGAGATGAAACCCAAGCGAAAAATAAAGCATGATTCATCCGTCCAGAACATGGGACGAGATGAAAAGGGAAACTCATCTAGACCCCAAGACGAGATGAATTCCCAAAAGTATTCGTCCGAAACGCAGACGAGCCAAGACTTCAAAATTAGCTTAACAATCCATTACCTTGGACGAGAAACGCTAAAAGTCTAATCATCCAGGACGACAAAATGATCGTCCATAATTTCGGAATGATGGAAAATCTAGCCAAAGGAATCAACATACTTTATCTTGGTGATGTAATAAAATTCACCCCCATGACCAAGACGAGGTGAATTGAATTCCTAGATGGACGAACCACATTGCTGATATGAAAATAAAAAGTTCATACATAAAGCTGAAAACATATATATTCAAACACAATGAAGGTAAAAATAGAATTATTCATTTCTTTCATTCAAAGGGTGGACGACCAACGTCCAAAAACCCCTTTAGTTTTGAATATGTATATAAAGCTCGTCCACAATCCTGGACGAGATGATTGTACTTGCATGAGCTTTAAAAAAAAAAAAAAAAAAGAAGTAAAAAGCCCAAAACAACGGGCACTTCCATGAAAAAGCAAATAAAAACAAATTCTCTAAGGAAATAGACTTCACTTGGGTTCGTCCTGAGTAACTTCAGTGTTAGCATCGTCCATGATGTTGACGTCCTCGGAACTCGTCTGCAACACAGAACTCTCTGTAGCAAGAGGAAGCTTGAACGAGTTGAAGTCCAAATCAGGATACGCTTCTTTGGCATCAGCACGGAAGTCTTCATACCCAGCTGCATAATGACTGTCTAGACGATTCTTATACTCGTCAGACTTCTTAAAAGCAGCAATTGTTTCTTCACGTGCCTTCTCCAAAGACGAGGTAAGCTCTGCAACTTGTCCTTCTAGATGGACGATGCGAGTATCCTTCTCTAAGTTGTCAGCTTTTAGCTCCTCGACATCGTTCTTCAGCTTCGTCTCGCTCCCCAGCAGACGATTAAAGTCCTCGGTCAACCTAATGACCTCCCCCTTCTTGGATAAGACCTCATGGCTTAGCTCCTTAGCCTTATCCTTGGCAGTCTTGGCCTCAGTAGCAAGCTCCTTGGCCTGGCAAGTCGCTGTATAAAACTTTGACATGGCCTGCATTTGGACGAAAAGGAGTTAGACATTTCATTCAAAGTTAAATGTTTACACACAAGGACGAGGAAGAAACTTACCTTGAAAAGGTCATGGATGCCAGAACGCTCAAACTCCTTCACTGACATGTTGTAACATTCGTTAACTTCATGATCAGTGACGATCCCTTTGAACGTCCTCCATGCATAACCCTCGTCCAGAACCAAATTAGAGGGACGATCAGAGGGCTCAGACGGGCTAGGCTTGTAAGAAGTTTTGGGAGCAGGGGGAGGATCAGACTGGACAGGATGAACTATTTGGACGGGCTCCACGTCCACAGGCTCGTCCAAGTTCACTGTTGGTGGTACGAACTTTGGAACCTTGGGAAGGGAAGTCTTACTTGGCTTTTGCTTCTTGTGGCCACGACGACTGGGAAGGTCGTCCAGGTCCACATTGCTTGAAATTGGCTTGGACTTCCTCTTCCCAGCCTGGACGGAAGCCACTTTGGGAGTTGGAGCAGCAACATCCTCGTCCCCGCTAGCCACTGTTTTTTCCTTGTTTTCCCTCATTGTGCTTATCCTTATGACGAGAAAAATTAATCAGAAAAATTAAAAAAGAAAATCAAAAGAAAAGAGAGCTGAAATAATAGAATATAATGGACGACACTTACTTCGACGAGTGACCTCCTCGTGACTTAGGTTCTCAGCAGTAGGAAGTGGACCAAGTCCCCAAGTTGCTAGACGACTAAGAGTAACTAAGTCGTGGAAAGTCCTTCCTGGAAAGGTGTGAACCACGTCTATCCGGTCCAAGGAAAACTTGTCCAAGTGTGGACGAACAACAGCTGCATCACCAAGATAAATGGTTAGACGAGTAACAGATAAGAAATTTTAAGGGACAAACAGGGTAAAATGGAAAGAAAGACATACCCTCAGGACGAAGACGACCTAGAGGGCTGGTAAAAGGTGGGAAGAGGGGAATACCCACATCAGCTGGGTCCCCAGCCCAATTTCCAGAAATAATAAAAAATTCTTTTTTCCAAAGCCGGTCAGACAAACTACGGCCCGTTATTAAACTGTAATATGTACCTCTGGACGAAAACTGGTAGAACCCAGCAGATTTTTTGATCTCTGAGGGCTTATAGCAGTAAAGGAACTCGTCCACTGTAATTGGACGGTTCCCTTCCAATGCCTCACGCCATAATACTTGCATGGCAACAATCGTCCTCCAGCCATTGGGGTTGAGCTGGTTTGGCCCAATACCCAACCTTTGGAGGAGGTCTCTGCAGAAAGAGTTTAAGGGAAACCTAAGGCCAGCTAATAGGTAAGAAGTATATACCCCTAAGCCAGAGGAAGGGGAACAACACCATTCACCAGGCTGGGGTAGACGAGGGTTAAGCTCTTTAGGGATTTGGTATCTATCTACAAGAGTTTTTAACTTAGCACCGTCTAAGGTGGATGCTACCTCTGGGGCACAACTATAGATTACATCTTCTTCGTCCTCTTCCTCGTCTTGAGGAGGACTAGATGGCTGTCTGGACGAACTAGCCTTGGATCCAGAAGCTGCCCTACGTCGTTGCTCCTGAAATTCCTCTAAAGGAATGCCAGGAACCCCAGACGAGTAATGCTCGTCTGAGGAATCACTACAGGACGAACTACCTATACTACCCTCACTCTCAGAGCCGTCCAGGTAGTCGTCTATCTCTCTCTCTAAACTAGACGATGAAGACATGTTTGGAATGTAGAAGACTTAAAATGAGAGCCTAAAAAAAAAAAGAAAAGAGGAAATACTTGATGAAACTAGGACGAGAGCTAGACGAGAATCTTGGACGAATTGGCAGAAGAGAGAATGAGGAAAAAAGTGAGGGGCATGAAAGAGAATGTACTATTTATAGGCCCCAGCAACAGGGTCAACGAAACGACGTTCGCCACTCAGAGACAGACACGTGGCGATTCTTTTGGGAAACGAGATCGACAGGACTGGCCAACCAACAGTTTCGCGACACGTGGCGTACGAAAAAGTGAAATTTAGCCAAAATCACAACGATGTCCTGGACGACCCTTTGAACAAAGGGGCAACTGATAGAGAAGCGGAAAATAATCCATCTCCAGCTCGTCCAAAGGGTTCGTCCAGAGCCTACAGCGCAGGTTGATCCAAGAGTCAACCCAGAAGAAGGAGAGACGTCCATTAAATAATAGCACCACTCCATAAGTTTAAGTCTCCCATGGACGACAAGATCGTCCATGAGGTTCGTCCATGAGAAGTCGTCAAATATCCTTGGACGACTAAACCACCCTACACCAGACAGACGAAACCTCAACACTTAGACTTTCAGCAACCCTCAACTATCTCGACAAACCCTTCGAATAAGTTAACTTCCATTTAGCAGTTACCATTTTATATCCGTTAAGGGAGTTTACTCCGGAGTTGTTGGATTCCACAAAACCTGGGGAGGTTATCGAACAAATAACCGCCCCAGGCTCCCTATATAAGAGACCGGTCTGGACCCGACAGAGGTAAGTCTTTTCTCTCAGACACATTTCCAAAACACTTGGAACTTATTCTTCTACAAATCTAACTTCTCCATCGGAGGGGGTTCGACCGGTCTTCTCCGGTCTCCTCTTTTGATCGCATTCTCTTGCTTGCAAGCCATCAACCGCTTGAACAGCCCACCGAAGCCAGGCCATTCTACCTTACTGATTTCGAACACTATCAATAACAAATTTGCAATATTTTCAAATTAAAATATAAAATAATTTTTTTAATAATTTATTTTATATAACAAAAACAATAACTAAACCTTAATCCCAAAATTTTTAACACCAACCATAAATTCTCAAGAGACTAATCATAATCTACCAAATATATTTTTATCTCTTTTTTTTCATATTCAAAATTACACTTTCTCACTTTTTTTGTTTATACTAATATTATTTTAGGTTTTTCTCTACATTTTATCGATCTCTTAGACTTTTTTTTTTCTTTTCTTTTGAGAATCAATCAAAACTTTTATTATGATGTTAATATTTTAGTTTGCACAACTTTCTGAACCAAATGACCAAATGTAGGGTTGCCTACGGCCTACAAGGTTCTAATCCAATTCCACAATAGAGGTCCTCTGTAATTCTTCTGATTCCGGCCCAGTTGGAGCTTTGGGCCGATTAAGCCACATTGGTGTTTGTACCTGGCACCAACTATTTGTATTCTAAACATCAACTCTTACATGGGTATGTTCTCTGGCCCAATTTTGGTTCACTTACATGGAGACATGGAGTTGATAAAAGCCCAATTTTGGTTTCCTAAAAGAAAAGATCCACAAAAATGTTAATCTAAAGCTACTTATTGAATCATTTTTTTTGGTTGTGTTAAAGAGAAGTTGCATGACACAGCTAACTAGCCAAAACAGAGGGCATAGCTGAAGAAAGCCAATGTGATCACAAAAAAGAAGCATCAAAGCTAAAAAAATTAAAAAGAGGGGTTCTTTAAAAATTACAAAGTCCTCCTACTAAGCACATCCCCATTTTGCTAGAACATTTGTACATTTATTCGCTTCACAATAAATATGGTTGACTCTGATCTATTGAAACTTGTTGAGCAAAGACCTACAATCATTTAAGAGTGACGAATAAGCCTTGTTAGTATTAAATCCAGAGTTAACAAGATCAACGACAACTTTTACATCAAGTTCGACTTCAATATAGTTAATCCCTATCTAAAGTCCAAGCAATAGACTATCTCGAAGTGCCCACAATTCAGCTATCACACTAGGATAGACCCCATTGACTCTAAAAAAACACCCTTGACCCAATAATTTACCAACAATACCAATTAGCCTACCTTAGCCCAAAAAAAAAAAAAAAAAAAAAAAAGTTATGCAAACTTGGGCTTTTTCACCGTTGAGTTTGGGCTTTCTACGCCAAGACCCGTCCAAATTTGAACTCTCAACACAACGAGAGCCTTCGTGTGTAGAAAGAAACCTCTTTGCCTTATATCTCACTTTTTCTCTTTACCTCTCTCTGATCTCTCACACACTCTCAGTTCCAAAAAAAAAACCTACAAAAACCCTCTAAATTCGAAGCTAATCGAAACGATGAGTCGTGGAAGTGGTGGTGGCTATGATCGTCACATCACGATTTTCTCACCCGAAGGTCGTCTCTTTCAAGTGGGTATGTGTTTCTAATTCAAATCTCCTTTCTGGGTATTGTCAAAGATGCAATATTTTCAGTAAAAATTGGATTTTTAGGATCTTTTATGAGAAACCCAGATTGAATTTTTTGATGGGTTTTGTTTGATTCTATGTTTGGTTTGATCTGTGTTTAGTTAAATTTGCTTCGTTTATTGTTTCGTTTTTTGTTTTTGTTTTTGGGGGCAAGAATTAATGCCAGCTAAATGTTTTTACTAGCTATGACTTTGTTGCTAAATGTTTTGAGTAGAGTAATTGAATATAGGCACACATTGTTAAAGATTCAATAGTTATAGTGAATACTGGATTTTTAGGATCGTTTGTGACAAACCCAGATGGAAATTTTTGATGGGTTTTGTTTGATTCTATGTTTGGTTTGATCTGCGTTGAGTTTAACACCAATTTTTTAAGGTTTAGTTAAATTGCTTGGTTACTTTCTTTTTTGGGGGCAAGAATTAATGCTAGCTAAATGTTTATACTGAGTATGACTTCGATGCTAATTGTAAATTGCTAGAGTTTTCAAGATCCTATGCTTGTTACAGCTTATTAATGCCAGTTTTGAGTTGACTAATTGAATATAGGCGCACATTGTAGCTATTCAGTCCAGGCTTTGTATTGAACAAATTAGGGACACGGTTATTGTAGCTCAAACAAAGTCTTTGAACATAAAAATTGACCCTTTGAAAAAGGAAAAAGATCTTTGAGTCTCATTTGGTTACACACACATGAGAAATTGGATTCCAGTAATTCAAAATAGTAGCATTAGTCTTAGAGGTATGAATGTATGTGTTGTCTTGGTTCCAAAAGTTTCATCTAAATTTTTGTACTTTGGAGCTGCAGGTCTTTGTAATAGTAAATTGAACGCACTTGTTTGTTGTTTTGGTCAGTAATATTCTAATTATTTGTTTGGGTTTGAATGAGTAGAGTATGCTTTCAAGGCTGTCAAGGCTGCCGGAATCACCTCGATTGGTGTACGAGGAAAGGATTCAGTCTGTGTCGTAACTCAAAAGAAGGTCCCGGTGAGTATCAGTTTTTCATCATACTGAAAATTCGTTTTAGTTAGAGTTTGAATTGAATTGGGTAATATAAATTATGAAATTTGATACAGGACAAGCTTTTGGATCAAACAAGTGTCACACATCTTTTCCCCATCACCAAGTATCTTGGTTTGTTGGCAACTGGCATGACAGGTGGGGCAGCAAGTTTCTATCTAAGCCGTTTTAGTTATATGAAAGTTTTATGGAACCCAAAACATGTCTTTATTGAAAATGCAAATTTCATTATTGAGAAATTCAATGTGTTGACTTGTCTGGTTAGATATTTTGCTTTTATCAAGTATATGTCACACAGTACTCTCTGATTGTGCATTTTATGAATTTAATTTTTTATTATTAAAAATGAAAAAGGTGAATGATTAGTGAGATTCGAAGGCATTCCATTTATGTCTTATGATGCCAGGGCACCTTGCGCCTTAGAAAGTGAATAATGTGTTGTCACATGGCAAAGTAATGGAACTTTTTTGTTATCTTTCATTCTCTTTTTGAAATGATGGAGTTGGTAAGAGTATCTGAACTATATTATAATATGATAACATTTATTACACAAATGCATTGCTGATTGTCGTTGTCTAGTGGGTATAATCCATATTGTTGTTGGCCGAAAGTTCACATATGCTTTATCCTCCTTGGTTATAGAATGACGATGTGATTTTCTATTTATTGCTCTTTCGAATGAGTTGAACTTTAATATTTTTGTCATGCCATTTTTCAGCTGATGCAAGAACTTTGGTTCAACAAGCAAGAAATGAAGCAGCTGAGTTTCGCTTTAGATATGGATATGAGATGCCTGTAGATGTGTTGTCTAAATGGTATTCATACCATCTATCTGCTATTCTTTAATTGTTTGACTTGTGATATGCATGTAGTGTATCAACTATTTGACTAGATCTGCAATTTTTTTTGAGTTAGAAACTTTAATTTAACCCATTTCCACAATAGACTGCATTTCTTGAGTGAAGTAATTCAAATAGTTGCTTTTCCTTCAGATAGATTTGTTTTTTGATGAGTCTTTTCCTTCAAATAGATAAGTAGTACTCAAAATGAACTAAAAAATGGTGCATTTGACTCAAAACGAGGAGAATGACTTCTCTCTCTCTCATACACACACACACACACACACACTCCCACACATATTAAATGAATAAGAGATTGTTACAAAGATGAATTATTTCTATTGATTGGTCAGTCTTATAGGCTCGAGTTGGACATCTAATTGCCTCGATTTGAATCCAAATAGATGAATAGGATCTCAAATAACGAGAGAAATGTTAAAAGCAGGTCAGATTATCAATAATGAAAAGAGAGAACAAGTTACAATACAAGCAGCAATGCTGCAAACTCCTACACTCACAAATCATCAGCTTAACCAAGATACAAACATCAAATCTTCAGCTATCTATTATACAACAAGATCAAGTGTCCTACAATACATCAAAATATGGATGCTGGTAACCTCTTGAGACCACTCAAAACTCTCTTTCTAGCCAACAATCTGCATCTGACATCATGCGTAATAGACTTCAAAATATTAACTTCACTCTTAGCATCAGTGTCCATCCATAAGTGGTGAAGTGTTCCAGACCAAGCTAGCCTGTATATTAGACTCTTTAAACCCCTTACTTTTAGCTTGGTCATAGCCCAATTTTACTTGTCATCACAGCTGCCAATATGCCTCGCAATCAAGCATCTCCTTAGCACCTCCTTCCTTATCAATTTAGTAAAGGAGCAATAAAAAAATTGGTCTCTGTAGGCACTTGCGTCCAGTCTCCCATGCAACCCCATTTAACTGGCCTTTCTCTTATTGTTATTCTCTCCTTCATGACCAGCTAGCTTATAAATGCATGCTTGGGAATGTGACCTGTGAATCAAATCAGCTTGCACACCAACTAATAGCTTGTTGGTTGGTTCTTTTTGTTTTTTGATAAGAGCATTTTTTTGGTTCTAACATTATCCCAAGTGACTGTACAATTGAATCTACCATTTCCGGAAGGAATCCATAATATCGTATCTTCTTTCCCACTAATCTGCACCCGAGATAACTTGCTCTGGATAAGTACCAAGTACCAACTCATTGTATCTGGCAGGAGGCCAAACCATTCTCCATCGTGAATTCCACTTGATAACTTTGCTTATGAATCCTTTCTTATCACTTCTTATGTGCAGTTCTGTACAAAAATTGTTTTTATTGCTTCCTTCTCTCTCTCTCTCATATTATAGGATGTGCAGTTTATTAGTGGGTTGGAATAAATATGTACTTTGTTATCTTGCTCAGCAGATATCTCCAACTAAAGAAAAAAGAAATCTGGATTGTGTAATAATGTTGTGTGTTTGATTTTTTAGGTTGAATTTGATATGTAGGTTGTTGTCTTACCTAGAAGATATGGTCTTGTTGTGTAGGTATAAATTAATGTGGACCACCTTGATATACACAGTTGGGTCAAATAAGACGTAAAAAGCAAAAGACAGTAATGATGTGTTAAGGATTACACAGGGCGTGCACATAATGTTCTGTTTTAGGACTCATTGCTGAATTCATGAATCTTGATGTTGAGGAATGTTAGCATTTCAGTAGTCACGAAATTTTTTTCTCTTTGATTGTCTAATAAACAAGAAAGCATCCTTAATTATTGCATGAATATAATAATACACTTGAAGTTGCTTATTTTTTGGAGTCAATAAGTAAGTGTCATCTCCTTCAATAAAGAAAATGCTAGTTTGCTAGAATGTTAGACTGGAAGTTTATTACTTGAGAATTTGAGGAAGATATACTCAGAGTAATCATAGCAAATCTAGCAGTAGTTCATGGTTAGTTTTTCCTACTTGACTCCTAATTCTTTATATATGACATGCTATCAGATGATAAATAGTTCTGTTTCTTAAATATGTCAATACTAATGCTTCTTCAAATTGTTATACGTAAACTCTCTGTTCTTGCAAATTTTCTGTTAATGAACATTGCTTATGTTTATAAAATTACAATCAAAAGATTGTGTCATTACATGTTAGTTCAAAATGATATATTAACTAATGTTTGTAATTGTTGTTTGTTAGGATTGCTGACAAATCACAAGTCTATACTCAACATGCGTATATGAGACCTCTTGGAGTAGGTTTGTTTCTTGCCTTTTCTATAGTTGTCAATGATTCTCCTCTTGTGCTGTTATGTGTTAAACTTAGTATTCCTTTTTTCTTTTCTTTTTTTTTTTTTAATTTTTTTTATACTCCCTTATTGGTTTGTTAAATGTACATGACTTTATTACTGATATATTTTCCCTCCCATGATTTCCTGTCTTTGCTTTTTCAAAGTTGCTATGGTTTTGGGTATTGATGATGAATATGGTCCTAGACTCTACAAATGTGATCCAGCAGGCCATTTCTTTGGTCACAAGGTATTGCCAAGTCTTATCCTAGAATATCTGTCTCTCGCTCTGCAGATGGTTTTTATCTGTTTACTTAACATGAGAACAAATAATGCCGAAGATTAATTGAACACTAGTGTAACTTTCTGGCAGTTTGTCTATGTTTTACTCCAGCTGTCACCTTGTGTACTTGTTTACAACTTCCTTTATTAGGCTAAATCTAACAGACATTATTAACTTCGGCATAACATTCTTTGCATACTAATACAATTTCTATGGTGCAAGAACTCTCTCTAAGCTGACAACTGTAACATGTACCTCTCTTATTTACCTATCTAAATAAGATAATGGGAAGGATCAAAATTTGTACGTGGTTTACAGCTGTATGCTAATTATGTACTATTTTATTGGGGTTTGATATTCTGCCATTTTTTTCCTGCTCTTTTGTCAAATCCATTCATCTTCATTATATTTATATTTAGTAAAGTTGCATTATACAATAATAACCTAGTGTTTCATTGACTGTGATGACTTATATGATGGTTATGGTCATAAAAAGCATTATTAGAGTTTAGTAAGTAGAGCACTTACTAAATTGCATAATCTTTTCAATTGTAATTCCAATTTTTTGTATTTATTTTTTTAAAAAAAAAATCCAAGCCAATGCTCTCTAGCACAAATGGAACCTCCTCCCTGTGTAAGTGTTAGGTTAAGGGTGAGGTCATGGGTTCAAGACTCATTGGGTACATTTGTAATTTTCCAATAAAGAAATATCCTTTTTATTTTATTTTATTTTATTTTTGTAATTCTTTAGCCTATCTTATGTACACAGGACCTGTGTACATGAGGTGGTCCGGTTCATCAAATAAAATTTATTACTTATAAAAAAAATCGTATCCTTTTATCTTGAGTTGAAATATATAGATCAGCTTTTACTTATATCTAGATTATTTTATAATTAAGCTGACTACGAAAGATTAAAGAGTGTTGATTTTGCAATGTTCACTTGTAGTTATTGTAAACTTTTATGAATGTTCTGTTTTTTAAGTGCTGAAAATATGAGTAACTTTTCTTGCTTTTCTGCACATTGTTATTTGTGACTTTGTGGGGTCAAATTATATTGCTAGATTATAAGTGTTTCAGTTGGATTAATAAGTCATTTCTTCCATGTTCATTACTATATTATGAGTTTCATTCCTGTGAGTTCCTCATGATATACGTTATTTAGGCCACAAGTGCTGGATTGAAAGAGCAGGAGGCAATTAATTTCTTGGAGAAGAAAATGAAGAATGATCCTGCATTTACTTATGAGGAGACAGTGCAGGTAGATGTCACATCTTTTTAATGATAGAACTTCTGAATCATAAGATGGCAAACAATATTCACATGTTTATATCTCCCTTCCTCCTCCTATTTCGAGAGTCAAATTGGGTATAAGAAATCTTGCCGTTCATGGATCTATAATAGAATCCATTTACTGTTAATAGTCACTGGGTTGATATCAAGTCAGTAATGACATGAATTACCTGTCGGTGTAATGTATCTGATTAGTAGCAGAAGCAATATCACAAATTGATTGGGGAGCCCACATTTCAGTTCTTCATGAGAGACTTTCCCCTATGCAGATTTAATTGTAAACCTTTAGATGAGTAAATTTTCTCTCTTTATGCTGTAACAGTTTTGTGAAAAATGTTCGCTCATGATGATTCAAACAATTCTTTCCTACATATTTTCATGGGCTCTCAAAGCTAATATATTAAGATTTTGTGATCCTTTGGTGAAAAGGGGCATGTTAATGTGTACATGAACGATTCTTTTTCTGCATCTAATGTCTTCAATTGTTTTCATTTATAGACTGCGATTTCAGCCCTGCAATCAGTTCTACAAGAGGATTTCAAAGCCAATGAGATTGAGGTACTGAATATCCCCACCACTCTTGTATTCCCGTTTGTAGTTAGATACAACTTTCTAGAGAGAATGAGTGATTTTGAATTAACCCTTGTATTTCTTGCAGGTTGGAGTAGTGAGGACAGACAACCCAGTCTTTAGAGTGTTGTCCACAGAGGAGATTGATGAGCACTTGACTGCCATAAGTGAACGCGACTGAGATTTGATGCAATGTTGAATGCTTTTTAGTATTTGTCATTCAGTGTTATTTGAATCATCAAACATTTGCTTAAAGAATTCTTCCTGATCTTGTAACTTGTATAACTAATGTTGGATATGTCATTATGCATTTCTAAACTGAAAAGGCTTTCTTTAATTTTACTTGTATCAAGTAGCCTATGAAATTTGTCCTCAAAGAGATCGTTTGGAATGGAACGATGGCGATGGCACGTTAACTTGTCAGGTCTAATTAGATGCTGACAGTACGTGTGAGAAAGATTGGCATCTGATGGGTTTGGGTTGCGTCTGGTTTAGTTTATCATTTTGAGGTCAATGGCCTTATTCTTATAGTTAACTTAATATTCATTCTTTTCCTTTTTCTGATGCTGATAATAGATAAAGGAAGGTATAAGAGAGAGATGGCCTCTAATAATAGGCTGTGGTTGCATTTGGTGCAACTCTTGTGGGTGTAGAGTTTTAATGCCAAAAAACAAAAAGACTGAAAGATATGTGACCTTATGTGGCCACTCAAAAACAAAAATCTAAGAAGCTGATTAGATGTCTGATAAGTTTAGTGGAAAAATGGTTCTGAATCTTCTGATAAGTTTAGTGGAAAAAATGGTTCTATCTTGTTATAGGAGACAGCCAACCTTGACCCTTGAGGTGGCAAATTATAAATAGTGAACCTATGAATTTGCTTTTTTTATTTTTATTTTTTATTTTTTTTTATTTTTTTATTTTTTTATTTTATGAACACGAATTAACTGTTACTACTATCCCATCAATTATAGATTTAAAAAAAAAAAATTGTTATCTTAACAAGTTGTGAAAAATATGTAAAATGTGAAATATGTTGGGTACAACAGTATATTGATAAAGATAGACTGCTTTTCTTTAAATCAATCACTTGAAATTTATCTACTTCTCTTTATCTAAAAATTGCTTATTAATCTTAATTAAATATTAATTAATAATTACTTAAAATTATCAACTTTTTTTTAGCTTTCTTTCCAAAGCAAAGGTTTGCTAATTAGTGGGTGTGAGAAAAAGCAAAGTGCAAATAAAAGTGAACTACGTTACACGGATGCAAAAACGTTGTTGTTAAAAACAGACGCAAACCGTTGTTCTCACATCTTACGGCTTCGACCCAATTATTAACGGAGAAATTAAATAAGCAAAATAAAATTAAAGCTAAAATTGTAAACTACATTTTCAAAGTTTGAAGGTGTTTAAGTTTTACATCATGAAATTTTAGAATTTAAATTTTACTCTTTAAAATTTGAAGGTGTTTAGATTTTATATCGTAAGTTTTGAAATTTTAAGATTTAAAATCTAAATACTCTCAAAATTTAAAGAATAAAATTCATATTCAGAAATTTTACAGTGTTAAATTCAAATTCTCTCAAGTAAAATTTAAATTATGAAATTTTAGCATAAATTTCAAACACGTAGTTTGCCATTAGCCTAATAAAACTGAAATGGGTGTCCCAAGGGTCCCACCTGGTCAAATCCTGTGCACAGTTCATGCACTAATGGCTAGTGTACTCGTATACCAAACATGTCCCCTCCTACAATTCGTTTTTCGGTAAAAGTCTTCCCGCAATTCTAAAGAAGGCCATTATGAGTTTCCTAATTTTACTCAGCAAAGATTCTAGATGTATTAATCTATATTACTATTTAAGGGATTTTTTTTATTTAGATTTTTTATTTTTTAGTTCAAAAATATCTCTACACCCTTATATTTAAGTAGAGATAAAATTAAAGGATAATCTGATAAAAATACAACTCTAATTCCCACTAAAACATTACCTAAAAAATAGGAATACTTTCCTGTTAATTTTCAAATTGCTTTATCTACTTACAAGTTAAATTCTTAAAATAAAAATTATAAATATATATAAAATAAAAATACTTTTTTTTGTTAAAAAAGAAAGCCTCATTGTTTAAATAGAGATAAAATTAAAGGACAATCTAGTAAAAATACAAATCTAACTTCCACTAAAACATTGCCTAAAAAATAGTACCACTTTCCTGTTAATTTTCAAATTGTTTTCTCCACTTATAACTTAGATTTTCAAAATAAAAATTATATATATATATATATATATATATAAAATAAAAATACTTTTTTTTTGCTAAAAAAGAAAGTTTCATTATACGCGCAAAGCGTATGTGATGAGGCTAATGATTTATTACTACTTTGTATTTTATTCCCATGTTCACATTTAATTTACTACATTAGTAGTATTCTACATTGGTATTAATTACATTTTTTCTACTTATACAATTTTTGCAACAACTTGTTGGAAATGTCAACTATAAACGGTAGCCAATTACTTTGACAAGAACTCATTAAATTTTTCCGCTACTCATTATTGATCATTTTTACAAGTTGTGGTAGAAATTGTATTCCTAGCATTTTTTTGTTAATTCAATACCTTTTTAAAGTTAGTTTTATATTAATAATGTAGTAAAAATTAGATCATTTTATGAATCTTAAGCCTTCCATAAGTATATTTTATTTTATATCCTCTAATTAAGGAAAAGTAAGGTTTTTTTTTTCTTAGTGGTGAAGGTACCGAAAAGTAAGTTTGACTAGCGGTTTTTAAAGTGGTTTTTCCATGCCCACGACAACAAATGCTATCTCTCTTTTTTTTTTAACAGACAACAAATGCTATCTCAAAAGTTAAAAAAAAAAAGGACAACGAAAATAACTAAATTAATATAAAGAAAATTCAAGAAAGATTGCATTAAAATTTTCATTTCCTTCTATATAATTGTTGGATAAAGTTACTTAGAATACTGTAA
Source organism: Quercus robur (assembly GCF_932294415.1). Lineage (NCBI taxonomy): Eukaryota > Viridiplantae > Streptophyta > Magnoliopsida > Fagales > Fagaceae > Quercus > Quercus robur. Next base: position 3,673,724 of record NC_065538.1, read on the forward strand.
TAAGTTTATGGATAAAATCTTTCACAATTTGCGGAGAGTTGACACCATGCATTGCGGTTAGTAGATGCACAATACAATATAAAAATAGTATTGCACTAATCATAATTCACTAGCTCAAGCTGTGATATTAGTTATATTTAGTATTGTAGTATGAAAGATGTTAAGAATTGTAGGATAACGTTAACATTACTTAAAATAATAAAAAAGTTTATAGATAAAAAATTTCACAATTTGCAGAGAGTTAAAGCAATGCAAATTAAAAAAGGTATAAAAGAATCTTATCATATCAACAAAATCATTAAATTAGTTATATCCATCCAAAATCAAAGTTGTTAAAACAATCTCAAATTCTTAATCATCAAAAAGTACAACCTCCTAATGCCAAATCAAACAACTTTGCAGTTTTATTTTTATAAATACATCAGAATTTCAATCTATTGTGTCGTTTTTTTTATAAGTGAGATTCAATTTTTGAGTCACGTAAGATTTTATCAGTTGAGCGAATTGAAATACAAGAGAAAGAAAAAGAAGAAGCGACCGTGTCTCTTTCAAAGTCTCAACCTCGAATCTTCAAACCAGTTACACTTTCATGTTAATTGCTGTCGTGTCACATTCTTCTTCTGCCACGTGTCACATTCTACAAACAAAAAATATATATAAAAAGGTACAAAAAGCTTGTGTTTAGTTTGCTTAATCCGAAATAAAAAAAGAACATAAAACTGTCCTAAAAGCAAAAACCAAACCCACAAAAGAGAATAGTTATTAGATTCTGTAGGTTTTTTTTTTTTGATACCTTTGAAACAAAGACAATACTTATAAATTCTTCTCAGATTTTCTAAAAGCTCTTCAGGTTTGTTCCTTCTATATTTATCTCTCTCTCTCCGTGTCTGAATTTGTTTTTTTTCCTTTTAGGGTTTTTGTGTTCAACAACATTCCATCATGTTTTTCAGGTTACTTTCATTCTTTTTAAGGATGGTGCAGTTTCAGTTTCTTTAAACTTTGTTTGTGTTTGGGTAATCCGAGGTTAAATTGTTTGGTTTCTGATAAAAAAAAAAATGTTGGGTAACTGAAATGTGCGTTTTTTTCATTAATTTATGAAAGTTTTTATCTTTTTCGTTTCTGGGAAAGCAAAGCTTTGTTGAAATTAATGTGCAAAATTGTAAAGTTCTAATTTTTATTTTTTTGCCTTTTGGGTTTTCTATGTGCAATTAAGCAGAGAATCAGATTCCTTAGAAGTGGGTTTTTTGTTTTTGTTTTTGTTTTTTGTGTTTTCGGATGGAACTGTTGCATTGTTAGATATTGCATGAAGTTTAGAAATTTGGGTTTTGCAAGTCATTGAAGTTGAAGGGGCTTCGTATAATATATGTCATTGACTAGTATGTTTGGTGTTGATTTGGTAGTTAAAGTTGATTATATACCTTAATTTATTTTAATAACAGAAAGTTTCCATTAGCTTTGATTTAGGAATATGATAGTGTAGAATTTGTCAACTTTTAATTTGATAGTCTAATTTGATTATATAGCTTAAGTAATTAGTTATTTATTTTTTTTGAATTCTCAATTGTTTGTCATATATAAAACACCCATTAGTTTTGAATTAGGATTTAAGTAGTATACAATTTAGCAGATTTGATTTGATAGTATAAGTTGATTATATAGCTTAATTTACTCTTTTTAAAAAAAAAATTTTTGTTTTTATTTTTTTTTATAAATTTATTATAGGGATCGAATAGTCATGGCAACTGCAACTATGGCCACAGCAGCAGGAGCAGCTGCTCTTTTGTACTACACATTGAACCGTAAATTACAGTCTGGTAGGTCTCATGGAGATGATGATGATGATGATGAAAATGGTAGTGATGCACCCAATGACATGCCTGTAGGTGTTGAACGCATTTCGCATAGGCTAATTCAAGCCCCAGCGACGTGGGTTGAGACAATTTCGACGTTGTCAGAGACTCTTAGGTTTACATACTCCGAGACTCTGGGGAAATGGCCCATTGGGGATTTGGCATTTGGGATCAACTTTCTTCTAAAGAGGCAGGTAAGATACTTGATGGCTTTAGCAGTTTAGCTATTGAATTGCGATATACTTGCGGATGTATTTTGTGTGATTTTTGTTCATCATTGAAAGAATATGTTTGTTCTCATAACTTAAATCGATTTATAAATAGCTGCATTCTGGCTTTGACTAAGTACTGAAAATATGATGCAAAAGATTTTTGCACATATATAATCATAACTATTAGACAGCAGGATTTATGTGTAGTCAATTTGCAGTTTTTTAGTTAGTTTCTATATACAGGCACTGATATTTTCCAAAATTATGCACTGAATATTTAATGTAACAGATTTTCTCTTTTACATTATCAGTTTTTGGTTGTTGTTGAGTTCATGTCATGTTTATAAGGAACAATAGCCTTTTATTTATTTATTTATTTATTTTTATGACAGAGTGGCTGTGAATAAAATGTTTTTGCTGACACTTCTAGTTTATCAGGCCAAGCTTCTGACTGCTTTAATGTACTTTGCAGGGACAATTACATGTTGGCAGTGTATTTGGTGGTAAAGACAGTTTACGGCTTGAAGGAGGTCCAGATAAAATTGTTGAACTCAGATGCCACTTAAATTTGTTGACAATATGTTGGCATTTTTCAAAAAAGCCGTTTCCTGTGTTTTTAAAGGAGACTGGTTATTCTGCGGAGAATGTTCTCCTTCAGGAACCCAAAGCAGGAGTAAGTCATTTTTGAACTTGAATCCTGCTATATTTCTATTAACTATATGCAAGCAATTTATTTATTTGGTTTGGGGTGGGGATGGAGAGATCACATTGACTAGTAGAGTCATCAACACTTTACAATGGTATACATATGGTGATTTTTGGTATTGATAAGTATTTCTTACATGGAAGATCAACAGCCATTGGCTGGGGCATAGTTAATTTTGAAGCATGATTTATTTTGCTTACGGACTGTGACCTGAATTTTCTCTGTTTTCTTTTGTTCTGCAGATTTTAAAGCCAGCGTTTACAATTCTAGTTGACCACAGCATGAAATGTTTTATCTTAGTGATTCGTGGGACACATAGTATCAAGGATACTTTGACGGCGGCAACTGGAGCTGTCGTACCATTCCATCACAGTGTTGTGTATGAGGGAGGAGTCAGCAATTTGGTTTTAGGATATGCGCATTGTGGAATGGTTGCAGCCGCTAGATGGATTGCAAAGCTTGCTACTCCTTGTCTTATTAAAGCGCTTGGGGAATATCCTGGTTATAAAATTGAGGTAAAAGTAATAATGCGTAATTGTTCTTATACCTGCTCATCTGTTAATAATTTAGTGAGCATTGTCCATAGATAAACTAAATTGTTATTTTAGGTATTGGCTTTTGAAATGGATGGGCTTGCATTCTCCTTCCATATCTATTGAAGGAGCTAATGATATTGTTTGATACTATAGCTTTTAGAAAGAATATAGTTTCTTTGGGAACTCTGTAGCTTCTGGTATTCCTGTTCAATCATTGTATTTTTCATCTTTCATCACACATTTTCTATAGACAGTTCCCACAAAAATTTCTTGCTTGGCTCTATAAATAAGCAGCGAATGAGTATTTTTATTATTTTTCTCCATATTCTGCACATGCTAGCAATATCAGCTTAGTATTTATGCTCCTAAAGTATTAACATGTTGAGCGGTCTTCTTGGAACATACAAGGGACTTAGAAGCATTTAAAGTAAATTCAATTAAAATATGTTGTTTAGATATTTTTGTTTCCCTTGTTTGTGGCGTTTACCAGTAACAGGGATAGTTATCTAAAGGTATCCTTTTGGGTTCTGACAGATTGTAGGGCACTCTTTAGGTGGAGGCACTGCAGCACTACTAACATACATACTGCGAGAGCAGAAAGAATTGTCAACAACCACCTGTGTTTCATTTGGCCCAGGTTTGAGTTTGTTATACACCATATTCTGATATAATTACTTCAAGGTCTTCAGACTATCATCTCTTTATGTTCAGCTGACAAGAATGTTTGGGTCTAATGCTTGTCAAATCAGATTTTCTATATATATATTTTTTTAATTAGCGTTGCTAGATCACTGACCGTGAATATCACATGCAGCTGCTTGTATGACGTGGGAATTGGCAGAATCAGGCATTAATTTTGTTACATCTGTTATTAATGGAGCTGACTTAGTGCCTACATTCTCAGCTGCTTCGGTGGATGATTTGCGTGCTGAGGTCTGCTCTTGAGCTCTGTAATTTGTCATTATACTCTTATCTTTAAAATATATTATATTTGAAGAGTTGATGGGTAGACTGCCCTTCTAACTTGTTGGTATGAATTTTGTTGGTTGTGGCAATTTGGTTCTAACTTTTAAATCTGTGAATCATTCTTACCTTGGTGATATGGACTTGTCTGAGACAGGTTATATTACTTGGATTTTTACTTATAGAGGATGAATTATTACTTGTCTAAAATTGCTTGTGCCAAAAAAGGTTGTATAATGATTATGTTGGAATCTCCATTAGTTTTTACTTGTGATCTAGACTTCATCCCTCATTCTGGTCAGAGTATCACTATGGACCTAAATTTAGAAACTAAATATCACTCCTGTAGCTCTTTCTGGCCTCATCTTATTTTATCAATTTTAGTGAAATGATAATGATGCATTACTAATATGGTTGGTGTGGTTGTCACTCATTGATACATTTTTTATGCTTTTGGTTCTTATTGTCACATTCTTTATTGCTTGCTGTGTTTATATACATTTGAAGAAAGATATATTCTTTGACAGGTGACAGCGTCTGCTTGGCTAAATGATCTGAGGAATCAGATTGAGCATACAAGAATTTTCAGTACTGTCTATCGTTCTGCTTCGGCACTGGGTTCTCGTCTCCCGTCTATTGCAAGTGCTAGAGCAAAAGTTGCTGGGGCTGGGGCAATTCTTCGTCCTGTTTCCAATGGTACACAGGTAAGTCCTTTCTGTTAAACCAAATCAATGTCCATCTGCATTTGTATTATAGTCTACGACATGCTTCCTCTTCTATCAATTGGCTCATACAACAATAACCAAGCCTTAGTCTTAAAGATTTTGGGTCAACGAGCACATAATTATAAATTTATAGTGAGAACATGACAATAAATATTTAACAGCGTTTCTTTAAGTTGATGCAGCACTGATTGTTATTATTATTATTTATTTTGGGGTGGGGGGTGACCGGGCTGAACAGAAAGAGGGGAACGGGGCTAAACCTAAGCTTCGCCACCTTATGCTTATTGGAATCACCCGCCATGGTTAGAGAAAAATCTCACTCAATATCATCAAATTCAACATTACCGGAGCCCTTCCTTTTTTTATTTTATTTTTATTTTTTTTAAGATGGCTTCTTGAGTCACATCAACAAGGAAAAGAAAATACCTATATTTATGACAAATAAATCCCGCAATCGTCAATTAAAAAAAAATCATTCACACAATAATCAGCGAAATATCTGGTGTCCACACCGTAGGTTATGCAACTCTTCGGTAAGCAGATAGATACTTTTGGTCGTGCAATATAACTTAAACCTACATTTTTTTGTAAAGAAGTTAGCACCTGCATTATACTTGTTTTATTTTTATATCAACTTTAATTTGCACTTGATTCCATTTAACCAGTTGATTGTGTTTCTAATCGCTACAGGTTGTGATGAAGAGAGCTCAGAGCATGGCTCAGGCAGCATGGACACGTCCTGCCCTTGGCGTTTCTTCTTGGTCATGCATGGGTCCCCGTCGTCGGGCCACAGCTGCTCATACAAAAGAGGAGGAAAGCTCTCTTGAATCTTCTGCTGCCAATGCAGAAACTTCTGAGCATCTTCTTTCATCCCCAAATAAAACTGCAACCACAACTGTTATTGAAGGCATTGACCTTCCTGTAGCTTCATCTGTAGGAATGGAATGGACTTCAGAAATTGAGTGTTCTTATTCTGATGAAATAGGTCCAGATGCTAATGGGGATGCTGATGTGAATGATGTTGAGGATCTCATTAGCCACAATAGTCATGAAGACCGAATGACTGAAGTTGAGTTATGGCAACAACTTGAGCATGAGCTTTATGATAGGACGGAAGGTGAGGAGGCTGATGTGGCAAAGGAAATAAGGGAAGAAGAAGCAGCAGCCATTGCAGAGGTAGGTGAGGATCAGCCAGAGAGTTCTACACAAGAGAGAAAGGAAGCGCATAGATTTTTCCCCGCTGGGAAGATTATGCATATCATTACCTTTTACTCAGATGGGGCAGAAAGTGGAAGTGATGGTAGCCCTACCACAAGTGGCTTAGACAATGGCCAGCTAGAAGACACTACAGTAGGGATTTTCCTCACTCCGAGATCACTGTATAGTAAACTCAGGTTGTCGCAAACCATGATTAGTGATCATTTTATGCCGGTCTATAGAAGGCAGATTGAGAGACTAATAAAAGATTTTGAGACAGAAAAAGGTGTCGATGACCATAAAACTGGAGAGGTAGTGTTATAGAAAATGCAGATTTTTAAGCCAACATTTGTTAATAAACATAATACCAAAAGGAACTGTAGTTGTTTACCTTGTTGATTTTGAAGCCATTGCTTTCATCCCGAGTTAATGGCTACCTAGAAAGAATGGTCCATTGCTTTGCTGCAATGGGAAAGCATGGTGGTGGAAGCAACCACAGTTAATGGTCTGACTGGTGAACTAAGGAACATAATTGGTTGTTCTCATTTTTGGCTGCTCTGTTTGTTAGGGAAAGGTGTTAAGGTGGTGTCAATTATGTAAACAGTATCCAAATCCTAGCCTTGTGTAAATTAGTATTTTTGAGTTAAAAATTTTGATTCTTTTTGTAATCAGTTGATTGAGTTGATCTGCTGTTTCTGGCTTTTTTCATTTGGTTCTGTTGTGAAGTGAACTAGTTATGCAACTTTTTAAATATTTTGGTGTCTGCATGTACGAGGTTTTTTTGTTGTGCCTATAGTTGGACTTGATGGGTCATGACTATTGTAGGCAATACATGTGGAGTTCTAGAGTCTTTTGGTTTTATCATCACCGTCATACTTGTCATCTCAAATTCTAAATCTTTTTTCAACACGAATGCAGCTTTCTAAAGGTTTTGATTCTTGTGATAGAATGGACTTTAGCTGTCAGCTTTTCACTAAAAGGTTTCTTTTCATTTTAAATGAATTTATTTTATTTTAGATTAACATTACAAGCTTAAAGGTGAATCATCGCGTACATGGTTATATAAGGTGAAATTTTAAGGTTTTTAACAGTGAAATTGACTTTTTACTTTGAATTAAATGGAGTATCCTATTTGTATAAATTAAAACACTAATTATTTTGTAAAAATTTATTAATGTTTTAAGGTTATATTAACCAATTATCGTATATTTTTAACGGATTTTTTTTTCTCCTTTGAAAGCAAGAAAGAAATTTGGGATTCTCTAGAGAGTTTGAAGAGCTGCGAGAAGAAGATTTGACCCTTAACCATATCGTTCCACTTTTAGCCCAGAGAGTTTGAAGAGCTGCGAGCTATCCACTATGAACGTGTAATAATATGTTCTAATGTATAAACAAATTTGGAACTAGGAACAAGGCCGGCCCAATACAATATGAGACCCTTAGGCTAAATTTTTAAATGGGCCACTTTTTAAATAATATTTAGTTTATTAGCCATCAATTGAATTAATTAATATATTATATTATAATTTTTTTGATTTTAAATCCATTATTTTTATTTTTTAATATGGCTAATTTATTTAAGCGATGCTTAGGATACGGAAAATTTTACTATATAGTTCATACAAACTAACATGTCACTAATTAGAGAAAAATTGATTCAAACGTTAACAATATTGTGTAAGTGGTGATAATTGGATTTTTATTGATCCATTTTTTGTTGTTGTTGAAAAAATACTAAAATTATTACAAAAAACTTACAAACTAATATAAAAATTAATATGATTGGTGACACAATAATATGTAAGATCCATGTAATAAAATTTATAATATTTTTAACATCATTTAATCTAGGAAAAAAAAAAATATACAACTCACTATTTTTTTTTTAAATAAAAAGAAATCAATTATTATCCCCAACTTGGGGGTCTTTTTTTTGTTAGGGGCCCTATCCTAGGCTAGGCCTAGGGCCGGCCCTAACTAGATAAATATTCGATTTTAAGGGACTATGTGTGCAGAGGAAGAAGAAGAAGAAGAATAAAGAAAAATTAAGAGTAAACAAAAAGAATGGGATACTATCACTCTTATGATAATAATAAATAATGGCTCCGGTCACCTTGGGGGTGTTTGTGATGGTCTTTGAAGACAAAGACTTGTCCTAAATTTTAATGGAAGATATTCTAAAACCAACCCACTTGTGTTTAAGTTTAATAGTACATTGATTGTAGTAATTGGAGTGGCTGCTTAAGGAATGTAAAACTTTTTATTCATGATTTGGACTTGGGTAATTATAATATTTAGTTTGATAGTATCTACCAAAAAAGTCACCAATTCAATCATACACAATATTTTAGTACTAATTTCATCTTGTTATCTAAAAAGCCCTCCGTGAATGAATGACTACATGATGGGCCACAAAGCAAAGCCCACACATCAGCCAAAGATTCTTAAACATCCATCCAACATATTAACAATGTTTTGCTTTCCAAAGTTAAATGCTTTTTATTTTAATAAAGAGTTTTAAATGATGGCGTTCGCTTTTCATGATTGCTCTTATTATCAAACTAAAACACTAAATTGATATTTGGTGTAGGTGAGGATTGAATCCCAAATTTTTTATTTGACGACAAGAGACTTTATCAGTTAAGCTGATTGAAATCCACAAATACTCGTGTTTCCATACAAAGTTAGGGGTGACAATTCGTGTTCGTGTGTTGGGTTTGTGTTTTAAACTCATGAATATCTGACTATATTGGTCAACACTAACTTGACATGTTTATCAAATGGGTCAAGATTTCTCAATCCTAACACGACCCATTTATTAAATGGATTAGTCGTGTTGACTTGTCTATTAGATTTTATCAAAATGAAAAAAAAAGAAAAAATAGACAAATAAATATTTTTAATATAAAATTCAAAATTAATGAGTAACTACGTCACAAATAATCATTTAAAACTGAAGCACATCTCAATATCACAAATAATCAATCACATTATGTCAAAGAAAGTAAATCACAACAACTAATAAGTTTATTTACCTAGGGTTTGAAGGGTATATTAGTATAATGTCATGGAAATCTTATTGTTAATGTTGTTTTAATAAATGCATTAATTGGTTCAGTTATAGTAGCTGATAATAGGAAAACGATATTTTGCTAATGTCAACAGCATTAATGCTTCTAATGTGTATGCCCAATAAGATTGAGGTTTTAGATTGCAACTCTACCACTAGCTTCTTTACATCACAAATTAAATTGGTTCTTTTGAATCTTCAATTTCAGTGTTGAAAAAATAAATATTTGGTCCACAAACCTTTGGCTCAATTGCTACATAATTGATAGTATTAATTTGCATATCTGACTAAACAGAAGCGATTTTTTATTTTTTATTTTTTTTTATACAAGATAGAATTCTACTCTAGCCTAATTTAAGTGTATATGTGTGTGAAGCTCTCTCCTGGAGACTTGAACCCCGACCCTTGCCCCCCCACACTCCACAAACACTTATACTTATAGATTGACCATCGCACCAAGGGTATGCGATGATCAGAAGCGATTTTTCTAGTAAAAGCTAAAAGCTTTCAAATTGAATTGGCACCTTCTGATGGTTCCAACAAAAATATTTAGGGTTCAAATCTATCATTTCTCATTGATACAATTATCAAATTAATAAAAAAAAAAATCTGGAAAAAAAGTAGAAGAAAACATAAATAGCATTAATAATAATAAAAGACATGTTAATTAAATAAGTGATAGAATGACGAATTAGCATACATGTGAATGTCTCGATTAGCTTGTTGAGAATCCATTATCAATCTTAGGGTTTTGGGATTAAGGCTTTGTAGATGTTATTATAATTTCCTGGATAAATCAAGTCTTAGTCATGCAGATTTGGAGTTCCGTATCTAAAGCAAATCTCTGCAGACAAACATCAACTTACATCAGAAAAATAAAAATAAAAATTTGTTAATTGATGCATAAGAGTATTTGTTTAAAAAATACTTTTAAAATTTATTTATTTATTTTTGTTTGATACAAGATAAAAATTCTACTCTAGCCTAATCTAAGTGTATATGTGTGAAACTCCCTTCTAGAGACTTCAACCCTGACACTTACCCCCCACATCTCACAAGCACTTATACTTAAGGAGTGATTATCGCACAAAGGGTGTGCAGTAATTTTAAATTTATTAATAAGAATGGGAAAAAAAAATTGATTTTTTTGACAGTTTTATTATATTTCTCATAAAAGTAGGATCTAAATTTTTCTAAAATGATTCATTAACAAATGTTTTTTTTTTTTTTGGATACAAGATAGAATTCTACTCTAGTCTAATCTAAGTGTATATGTGTGTGAAGCTCTCTCCTGAAGACTTGAACTCTGGCCCTTACCCCCCACACTCTACAAGCATTTATATTTGTGGAGTGACCATTACACCAAGGGTGTGCAGTGGTTAACAAATGTTCTAAAGATACCTGTTACTCATAAAAATATGTAATAATTTTAATATTGTGTTATACAACAGGCCACTTCCATCAAATCTTTTTTACTGCATACAATGAACGTAACTACCATTAAATCGAGTAATTAATGATAATAAAATCTTGATTTGGACAGGCAGACTATAACATTTTTTATATTTTTATTTGGAAGAGAGGAAAACCCTAGTGTGGTTTGGAATCAGAGTCATATGTGGGACAGACTTAACATTTATTAATTTAAAAAATTTTCATATACATATCATTTTTTAATTTAAATAAGAGCTAATATGTCCAAAAAATGTGATGATGATAGTTACCAACATGTTAGCATTAAATTTTTAGTTTTTTATTTTTAAGTTTATTTATTTATTTAATTATTTTTTGCTTTTAGTTTATTGATCTAATAATCAAATAACTACTTTGATGGACCATCTCTCGAGCACACAGTACCATTTTTCATCTTCAAGACTTGTCATTGTGATATTTCTTCTTCAAAAAAGACTGGGTCAAACTGAACCATTAAAATCTAGGTAAGGGTCATAGAATAATAAATAACAACTCAATCATTTTAATATGACCCATATTTTATCAAGACAATATCCAAACCTTCTTGATTCGATCTCTTTACTAGTTCTATTTTATTGTCAACCGCTTTCAATTATGATTTGTGAGATTTTTTTGTAGTGCTTTTCCCCTCATTTAAATATTAAAATTAGTGTCCAACAAACAATCTCTTCTATTCAAGTTGACCACTGATTGCCTAAGTATTAATTTGGGAGTACACATCTATGCCACCTGTCTGTCTATATAAACAAAGACCCATGCTTGTAATTAAAACATATTCGAAAAATTAACATTTTAATCATATGGATAGGGTTTTTACATTATCTATTTTTTTATAAAGGGGAATAAAAATTGAACACTTAAAGTAAGACTTATCAATAGATTAATGTAATTACTAGACTAGAACAAATAGAAAATAATTATACATTTTCCATGAGAATCATTAAATATGGTTTACGTGTTAAACACAATGATACCCTTTAACAACAACATTGAGAAGAAGAAGAAAGAACACACACACACGACTATATAGACAAAACACATGCATATATCAAGTTCTACACTCAGCCACACAAAAAATGCAAAAAAAGAAAGAAAGAGAAAATTGCACACATAGCCAAGAAAGAAAGAAAAAAAAAACTTTTAGACTAAGACCTTTGTAAAAGGATGACTATGTCTCTTAGTGGCTATAGCAATCGTAAGAAGTTTCTCGAGAATCATAAAAAGTCCACAATATATCAAACAAAATTATTCATTTAGAGCCTAGTGTCATTCTAATTTCCACTTGTCCTTTTTTTGGTACAGTCTATTTTTCCTTTTGAATCTACCACTACGGCGGATCAAATTGCCTTTGGAAGAGAAAAGAAAGCCGAAAAAAACAAAAGAAAATTTCTAAAAACTTGAATAAGAAGTTATTTTGAAACATATTTAGCTCAAAAAAAAAAAAAAAAAAAAAGAAACTTTGAAACATTGAAAACCCACTCTTTTTAACACAACGTACGAAATCATAGACATGAAAAAGCACAAACCAAACCATTAATAATTATTTATAACCACTTGGTTAATTATTGACATAATTAGTGCCTGCCACATATGCCACAATTATTATATTGCCATGTCAAATACATTTTTAATTTAATTTATCAAGAACTTCTTAAGCAATCCTCTCTTCCCTTTGAACATGTAGGAATGCAAATTGGGTTTGGTTGACCTAAGCTAAGGGAAAATATGCATCACGTTTCACTATAGAAAATACGCGTTCACAATCTAAAAAACAAAAACCAAAAAGAAAAAAAAAATTGAAAAAGAAAAAGGATATTATATTTTGGGGAATTAATGTGTTCATATTGGGCTTAACAAGATTCAACTCTTAGAATGTTCAATCTATTTACTAGGGGTGTATATATGTCCCACATTTATAGTGCAAAAAATTGATAGTATAATGTCCTAGTCCTAAACGTGCATGATAAACATGAATGAATGTGAAATTTGGACCATTAGCATGTGAATTGTTGTTCATGTTTCCAAAGTTCAATTGAGGCCTTAGGTGTAGCAACCTATGCAACCTCTCTTTTTTTGATGCAAAAATTATATGTGGAGGAAGATATGAACAATATTCTTTGGTGGATTTGTCCTTTATCTAATCTAGCGCAGAGAGAGAGTTGGCTAGTGGGGGTCCCTTTCATAATCAATGTTTATGTGCAATAATTTCACTCTCTTTCTTTGGCTAGGCAATGCTTGGCCCTTTCATACTACCCAAAAAACAAAAGCTTGGTCCATTCGTTGTTTATTTCAAAGTTTTTGACATATGTATTAAGTAGATGTATTAAGTAGTGGGATGCCCATAACATTTTCACGGCAAATCCTAAATAGTAAATTGTTATTGGTTTTAATTCGGACTCATCGCCGATATCATTTTTTTACTTATCAATAATAACTTGCCACCTAAAATTTGTTGTGAAAATGTTGGAGACGCAGCATTACTTGTATATATATATTTGACTGTGACTGGTTGGTTTTTGATCATTAAATCAGATCCATGAGGAATCGCCAATTAAGGATATCCTTCCTCGTGCTTGAAAAAAAATAATGGAGGGTGTGGTGGTGAAAGGGTTTGCGTAGGTTGCAATGCATTGCAACATCAAGCTCAATAATGAAAGGCGTGATAAAGCAACTTGTTTTCTTCCTTCCCCACTTACAAGCCACCTCCCTTAGCTAGAAATGTAGCATGACTCATGAGTGATGAAAACAGTTTGAATCAAAATATATATATATATGTTTCCAACATGAATACGGCATTGGTTTAATATAAATTTAAATGACAGGTTATTTTATGTTGTAACATTTTTATAACAAGCTAAAATATTAGCTTATCATAAATATAAAAAAAAAAATTACACTAGAACTCACCACAACTCAAAACAAATTTATTGTGAAACCGTTGTGAGATTTTGTTGTGTTTGTACATTTTCTCTTAAATCATATAAATTAAAATGACTATCATGAATAAATCTTATTTTTTATAGGTTCAAATTAGCTTAACTAATAAAGTCGTTTTTATTATTGAATAAGAGACTAGCTTTAAATTCTGCCTATAAAAAAAAAAGTGTCTTTGTCTCATAGTAAATAGTAATATCATATCTTTTCTGGAAAAAAAAACCTATATGTCAATGAAAGTTAAATGCAAAAGCATGTAAAGATTTGGCTTTGATATATAGTTCCTTAAAAAGAGCTTTATAAAGATTTGCAAAGATTTGGAATAATTTGAATAGTAGTAGATCACTTAATTTAAGGAAACAAGTCTCGTAAAAATAGGGGAAATAATATAAAATTAAGAAAAAAAATTAACAAACGGTAAAAGAATAAAGTCTTCTAAAAAAAGGAACCAAGTCTTGATTGATACTTTTGATACAAGATAGAATTTTTACTCTAGTCTAATCTAAATATATATATATATATATATGTGTGTGTGTGTGTGTGTGTGTGTGTGAAGCTTCCTCTTGGAAATTTGAATCTCGACCTTTGCCCCCCACAAGCACTTATACTTGTGGAGTGAACACCGCACCAAGGGTGCGCGGTGGTAAGGGAACCAAGTCTTGATTGATACTTGATAGGATTCAAATAGAATCAAGTCTTGATGGCTGAGATTCAAATTTATCTCTCTGAAAGATTGTTGCTGGATTGATGAGTGACTGCAGTTTAATTGAGTTGCTTTTTACGTGGCATTCTGTTAGGTCAATTAGTAAAGTTTATTGTCGTTATATGAAGGGTTTGAGTTTGAATCACACTTACACCAAAACCAATTGATATCTTAATTTCATGATAAAGAGCAATTTCTATATATAAAAAGAGCTAATGAGTTATTGCTACAGCACGCAATGCTGCAGTACTTTGGTTTGTTCAATTTTTTTATTTTATTTTTTATTTTTTATTTTTACAGTACTTACTCTACAGTACTTTGGTTGTTTCAATTTCCACTGTTATGCTTGCCTTCGTTGAATTTGCTTATATAATAATAATAAAACATTAACACAACAAATTACCACAATATTTTTCACAAATGTTGAGGTGTTAATTCCTATAAAATAATAAAATATCATACTGGAAATTCTGCCTATAAAAAATAAAAATAAAATAAGTGTCTTTGTCTCATAGTAAATAGTAATATCAAAAAAAAAAAAAAAAAAACTATATGTCAATGTAAGTTAAATGCAAAAGCAAGTAAAGATTTGGCTTTGATATATAGACAATTCCTTAAAAAGAGCTTTATAAAGATTTGCAAAGATTTGGAATAATTTGAATAGTAGTAGATTACTTAATTTAAGGAAACAAGTCTCGTAAAAATAGGGGAAACAATTTAAAATTAAGAAAAAAAATTAACAAACTGTAGAAGAATAAAGTCTTCTAAAAAAGGGAACCAAGTCTTGATTGATACTTTTGATACAAGATAAAATTTCTACTCTAGCCTAATCTAAGTGTATATGTGTGTGAAACTCCCTTCTAGAGACTTGAATCCCGACCTTTACCCCCCATACCCTATAAACACTTATACTTGTGGAGTGACCACCACACCAAGGGTGAGCGGTGATAAGAGAACCAAGTCTTGATTGATACTTGATAGGATTCAAATAGAATCAAGTCTTGATGGCTGAGATTCAAATTTATCTCTCTTAAAGATTGTTGCTAGATTGATGAGTGACTACAGTTTAATTGAGTTGCTGATTATGTGGGATTCTGTTAGGTCAATTAGTAAATTTTATTGTTGTTGTATGAAGGGTTTGAGTTTGAATCACACTTACACCAAAACCAATTGATATCTTAATTTCATGATAAAGAGCAATTTCTATATATAAAAAGAGCTAATGAGCTATAGGGTGCAATGTTGTAGTACTTTGGTTTGTTCATTTTATTTATTTATTTATTTTTTTTTACAATACTTACTCTATAGTACTTTGGTTGTTTCAATTTCCACAGTTATGCTTACCTTCGTTGAACTTGCTTATATAATAATAAAAAAATATTAACACAACAAATTATCACAATATTTTTCACAAATGTTGAGGTGTTAATTCCTATAAAATAATAAAATATCACCCTGGAAAGTGGAACTAGCCACAACTAAAATAAAGGTATTGTGAAGAAAAAAAAAAGTACCACATCCACAATATTTTCATAATAAATATTAGGTGGTAAATTATTATTCTAATTTAAACTTACCAATGAAATCATTTTTTTGTCCACCAATAACAATCTATTACTTATGATTTGTAATGAAAATGTTGTGAACATAGTATTTTTCTTGTAAAAATATTAAGACATCTTGTTGTTGTCATAATAATTTCACAATTGCTGAGGTGTCAATTATTTACAAGTCAAAGTAAAATATAACAAAGTTGTAAAGGCATTATGAAAATGTTGTGTCATTCTTTGTGTTTCTAGAATTATTTTTTTATTAGTCAATTTTTGTTGAGCCAAAATTCATTGTTTAAGTACAGTTTTCTTGGGTTGAATTTTTTTATTTTGTTTTGTATTTCTTTTTTCTTTATGCACCATTTTAAGTAAAAGCACATAAAATTAGTATTAAAACATTTTTCATCCTTTATGTTTGGGACAGTTCACAATTCCTCATCAAACTTTAAAATCAAGCAATTTCCTCATTAATATTTTGGAAAAAAGCAAATATGTCATATTTTTATTCTCTCAATAAAACCCTAATAAAAGTTTATGATTCTTAAAATATTCTATTGTGTAGTGGCTAAAATATTCCCACTAAATTTTAACATCCCAAAAATTTTCTTCACGTATTTTGAGTTTTAGATGGTAGTAATGCTTAGAAAGTTGGAATGGTAATATAAAGTGTTTTATTTGTTACCTAGAAAACATTGATTTTTTAAGTTTAAATTTTCGAAACTTATAATTTATCTAATGAAAAATTCGATAACACATGCCTTTTGTTATATATATATATATATATATATATTTTTTTTTTTTTTTGCTTAAAATGAGTGTTTGTAAAAACTAATTAAGCTAAAGATTCCACATAGACTCATGTAAAATGATAAAGAAGAAAGTATGAATGAAAAAAATTTTCATTGTGTATGGTTGAAGGAATTTGATGAAGAGTTTTAATTGTAACATATAACATTATTCATTGCGAAAATTTAAATATTGTGACAAGGTTTTAGCAAAACTTAGTTGTTTATTGTTGGAAGATAATGATATTCGTTATCATTCTTATAAGTTTTTAATGAGTGAATATTGCCTTTAGCAAATAGGTATCAAAATTATTATACGAATGAGATTAACTTTGTAAGACATACATTTTTTAAGTATATAATTTCATACTTCTTCAAATAAAAATTCTATCTTAATTTTCTTATACAAGAGGTAGCACATGCCTTGCACGTTCCACGCACAATAGTTTATAGAATATATATGTCATAGATTTATATCCTATCATATCTATATTAAAAAGAAAAAAAAAAAAAAGAGTGATTATAGTTTTTGAAACAAACCAAAGCTTCGTTTAATCTAAATTATACATCATAGGCATTCTAAAATTTCTCTTAAGAGTTTATACCTAATATGAGTAACATGTTTTAATATTTTATCGAAAAAAATAAAAAGGTAATGTGAACAATTTGCACAAATCGAATCTACCTACAAAGTGTTATGTTTATTATTTAAACGAAAGTTAAAGTCAATCTAGATTAGACATCATAGACAATATCACGTTACCTATATTTGACTCCATGTGAACTGATATTGGCAACCAATGTTAGAAATTTGTCTAAAAATTAAACAAAAGACATGGAATTTTGCAATATTGATTTCATTAATTTTAGCTCAACTGGTAAAGTTTCTGATGGTTGTATAAGAGATCTGGGGTTCAATCTCCGCCTACACCATCTTGGTCTGATAATAAAGAGCTATTATCAGGAACGGACGCCATAAGTTGAAACTCTCTCTCTCTCAAAAAAAAAAAAAAAAAAAACCAACTATTTAGGTGGATATCCAATGGTCGATCACCTTTGGACACCCTATTTAAAGGCATGTTACAGATGTCCTAAAATGACTAACATCTTTTTTGAAGTTTTCACCACTTGAAAATCAGTTATAACTAATGCTAGTTTCATAGTTCTTCTATTAAGTTGTATTAATTACACATACCATTTCTTTTTGAGTGGCATCCAATGCATTACTTCTCATGGTAGTTTAAAAACCTGAACCACCCAAAAAACTGTAACCAAACTAACTAGAACTTTGATGCCATAAATAGTACTAATCACTCTGTCAACTATATATAAAACAAGAATTAGTTTCAACATTAATATGAGAAGTTTCATAACTGTTAACACAGTATCTTATGATTAGTGTACAATAAAGATGATATTGGTAGTATTGCTAGTTAGTCTTTGCGAAAATAGTATTAGTAGTTAGTTCAGTTATGAAATTTTGAATGACGGTTATATTTCTTTTAAGAGTAATGTTAGTAAAACAGCCTAATCCACACCTTACTTATGCATTAACTCTTGATTGGATTTTGATACTTTCACATAGGTATATTACGTGTACTAAAAAAAAACTGAAATCAAATAAAAAATTAACACATAAGCAAAGTGTAAATTTGGGTGTAGTTTCCTATATGTCCCAAACTCTAATTAATGAGATTTTTCAAAACGGTACATTACACGTTTTGTGGGATACACGTGGCAATCAAAGAGTGCTCCATAAAATAACCAAGAAAAAACATAGAAAAGAAAGGCCTAATAAGAACAGCACAGCACATATTGGCTAAGAATAGTTTCACAATCTGATAATGCTTAGCTGGCAATCCAAAGATCAACGGTCAGAATTCACCGACAGCAAATGTTGCTTACGTGGATTATACCATAGTCCACCCCCTAAAGCTTCAATCATTGGATTTCTCTCTCCCCAAAAAAAAAAAAAAAAAAAAAAAAATTCTCTCTCTCTCTCTCTCTCTCTCTCTCTCTCTCTCTCAGTGTCTCTCTTTCTTTCTCTCTTATAGCCTAACTATTCATATCATTCAATATATCGTTTGAGTGGAGGATTTTGTGGAGGAGAAACAAAAAGCAATCTATTTGTTTTCTTATATAAGATTGGGTTTCTTAGAAAGTTAACAAAAAACAAAGAAAAAAGAAGAGAGGGAGAGAGAGGGAAGAAAAGAAAAAAAGAAAAAGAAAAAAGATATGAGCTTGAGTTCTTAAGGTGATCATTGAAGAAAATAAAAATTTGGGTTCTGTTTGGATTGTAAAGTTTTATTTTTGAAATGGTTTTGATGTGTGAGATTGTGTTTGAGGAAGAAAAGGTTGAAGAAGGAGAGTGGGAAAAAGAGAGATAACAAACATACAAAGCCAGCCAGAGTAGCAGAAGTAAAGAGACAGAGAGACAAAAAAGGAAAAAAGAATTTCTGGGGGTTCATTTTGATCTGCTTCTGCTGGTAATTCTTATCAAAGCTCTTATCTTTCTCTGTTTTTGAATATTGGGTTCTTATGAATTTATTGAATAGAGACTTGTTTTAGTTCTGTTCATTGTTCTGTTTTTTTTTTTTTGTTGCTTTGTGTGATTATGTTGTAAAGTATATGTTCATTGTTTTATGCTTCATTAGTAAAGAAAGTTGAAGAAGAAAAATACTTTCTCTCAGAAAACAAGCTATCTTAACATGAATAGTTGAGTTATTGGTTTTGTGAAACCATACAAACAGTATCAAAACAATTTTCACTTTCTTCCATTCCTCTGTTTTCTCATATGCTAAACATCTTGCAGAACAAAATTGTAAAAAGAAAAGAATTACTTTGCATCTGAAAGAAGTGAAAATGTGTATATATTTATAGTTCGGTATTGTTTACAGGGTTATTGGCAATGTCTACAACTATAATCAGCGATCCAATGGTTCTTTCAACCCCAGAAACACAAACAGCAGCAGCTACAAAACTCATTTCCCAACTTGAAGTAGAATTCGTCATATGTGACTGCTGTGGACTAACCGAGGAGTGCACGCCGGCCTACATAGCACACGTCCGGGAGCGTTACTATGGAAAATGGATATGTGGCCTATGCGGCGAGGCCATAAAAGACGAGATCATAAGGTCTGAAAGGCTACTTAGCACTGAAGAAGCAATGAATAAGCACATCAACTTTTGTAAAAAATTTAAGCCCTCTGATCCGCCTCCAGATCCTACTCTGCATTTGATTGCAGCCATGAGACAGATTCTAAGGCGCAGTTTGGATTCGCCGAGGGCAATGAGGTCTACGCCGAGTAGTCCGTTGAACAGTGACCGGGAAATTCATAGTTCAGGGCTTACTAGGTCTGAGAGTTGTTTTCCTAGTCTGTCTAGTCCATGAAGGTATGAGATGGAATAGGAACAGAACAGAGGTGAACATGGGAAATACACATTTCATTTGCTGCAAAATAAAAAAAACCCAAAAAGACAAGAAAAAAAATGGTCAAATGATTATTGTAGTTAGCTTGTTCTCATCAAGTATAGAGCTTTCTCTGTTGTTAAAAATCTCTTTCTTTCAATTTTCATTTCAAGTACATATATATTACTTTTTCTTCTCTAATTGTTTCCAATTACAAGTGCCTTAAACCATGGGTTTAAAGTTTGCTAACTAGCTTTGATTACTAACTCTAAACATATGAATTTTGCAAATACTTGTAAAAAGTATGGAATTTACTTAAATTGTTGCTAATATTGGATTAATATAGTTCAAAATTTTGTTTAAATTTGGTGAAAATCTAAGCTAAGAAAGAAAATTAATAATTTGAGTGGCCAAATAGCCTGTAGTAGGAGAAATTATTATTTACACCGAGAGGATCGCTGTTGTGGTTCTTTATGACCAATGAGATGATAACATCTATGCAAATATATGTGTGAGCTTCCTAATCAGCACAAGGAATAAAAAATAAAAATTACCAGATGATGTCACATTTGCATAAATAATAGCATTTTATTGGTTGTGAGATCAGACAGGATCATGTCAGTAGTCCTTCTAGTGGACCTAATAATTTCTCCTGTCCTAAATGCTGGTGCCGTTAAAGTGCAAAGAGCTATAGCACAATTGCTGGATGCCCGGATCTTTGAAGATTTTGTGCATATTGGCATTTCATACATGGCTTTATTTAGCATTGATTTTTCTAATGCTGGACACCAACTTTGATTCTCTTTGTATTTTCCATGGGATTGTCTAAATATAGAATTGTGTCACGGGTGCAAAAAGTCGCACAAAGTCTTCCAGTGCCAAATATGACAAATTGATTGAGCTGTCCTCTAGTTAATAATGTGCTTAATTAATTCTAAAGAAGATTATTCAATTAATATTTTTGGCAGTAGTAGGTTGCTCGTGAGTTTTCAACCAAGTGGAAAATTTTGTATAAATTTTCACGTTTATATTGGGTTTGGCAGCGCACATGAAATTTATTGAGACCAACCAAATTCAAAAGGAAGAATGAGATTTTAAAACCTCAATTTTAGCTCAATTTGGTGTGCTTGGCCTTTCAAATTATGGTACATCAGCTGGTTCTAGGTGATATATGACAACATGTTGCAGTTTATCAGAATCTGAATGTAGCTGTCTCTATAAAAAGTAAGTGGTGACTAGAAAAGGTAGGAGTACCGAATAAAAAAAATGATGAATGAGGTGTGCCAACAGAGATGGAAGATTTGCAATGTCTCATTATTTTTGAGTTTCTGATAAAAGCTTTCATAAGATCTTAGTGGCACTCCACACGAGTGCAAAGGACAGCTAGGATTGCAGCATTAGAATCAGTGCCAGACAGCACTTCTCTTAAGCCTGTCATTCATCTGGAAAAAAAGAAGGTTCTGGAATGAGATCCTGTGCCTGCATGGCCAAAAAAATGCAATGAACCAAGTGGTCCGGGGCTTGTATTTAGGCAATAATTGTCTCATACATGTGTGTATGCATATCTTCTCTCTAACAACGTGTGAGTCACACATAACAAAATTACACTCTATGAGAAAAATAATGCATTTTTCCGATGTATTAGATACCTTCTCGTCTTCTCGTGATAATGAGAAAAATGACAATTATAATAAGACTTGGAGCTGGATCCCACCAGTTTCATAATTGAGTTAGCCTTCATGCTTACTTGACTAATTATTAATTACCTGGAAAACTCCTTTGTGGTCCGTTAACAAGCTTCATCAAATTTCCAAGATTATGACATATTTGAACTCAGGCTTTTCAGATGTCCAGAATCATTATTTTCTATGTATTTTTAGTAAAAACTAAACCTTTGCAGTTTGCAAAATTAAAGCTTGAAGCAAATATACATTTAGTTCATGAAGTTTTAATTTGACAGCATGATGAAGCTTCAGATTTTTTGGCAAACATATGCTAATAACTAAAATCCACTTCTCAAACCTTCCTCAGGCAGGCATGGTTTGGTCTAAGTAATCTTTTTGACAAGTCCCATGTTCCATTACCCTTTCCAGGATTAACAAATGATTTTTCTTGAATAGCAAATTATTAAGGTAAAGGAGCAAATAAGTGAGGACTCCCAAGCCACAAACCAGGGAAAAATTTCAACAATTCTAGATACACATCCAATTGCATGCTATTAACTTATACGACCCGCCATTTTTTTTTCGACCAATCACAATCGTATAAGTCAATAAATTGTGAAATTGGGTGCGTGAATTGTTGTGTCTCTAACCCCATAGTATTGTTGAAAAATTTAGCCCTTACAATTGAGGAATCAAAGCCACAACATAAGGGAATTGACTCAGCCATTCACTGCATTAATGCTTGCTATGCCAACTCAGATCAATACATGAATCGTGGAAAGTTCTTAAAAAGGACAGATCTTGACAAATTCCCTTCCAAGAGTAAACCACCTGCTTGACTACGTATTTACTGTATTTTAAAAACTTTCAATATTGAATTTGGATCAACTTTTTTTTTTTTTTTTGCTTCTTTCTATTATTATATTTGTTTATGTTCAACTTTTTAGAGAAAGTTTACTGACAAAAAAAAAAAAAAAAATTGATACTTGTTGATGTGGCAAATTGTGTACTAAATAAAAAAGTAATATCAATAGTAAGTTTAAATGAGAACTATTAAAAGTTTGCCAACTTAACAGGTGTAAAAAATATTGTCAATTTTTTTTTTTTTTGGTGTGTACTATTAATAAACTTTTGAAGTCTCATTTTCTTTTCTAGGTATAAGTCTATTGTTTCCATTCAGAAAACTATATATTTTCAATAAATAATTTCACCAAGAAGCTAATTCCAATGCATGCTTTTGTACAAATATATGTACATCATACATGATTGACCTCTCTTGGAATTCAAGAGAGAGATACCAAAAAACCAAATAGTACCCCACATTGATCTTATTGAACAAGGAGGATAGGATTGGATATTATCACCAGCTAGGCTGACAGAAAATATAATGTCAGGGAAATTTAACTGTCTTTATCTTTGTCTTTGAAAATGGTGATTATTTTCCTGGAGAACTAAGTAGAAACCACCTTTTACAAGCATTCCACACCCTTCTACCAATTATATCGCTTCTTTTTCCCACCTTCCCTGAATAGTAGTTTACCAAATCCTCAAATAAGATGACATTTTTCACATTTGTCCAAAGTCATAATTAATCATGCTCTAATTAATTTATATAGACTAATTGACCTGATGAGTCATTCTTTTTTGTCTTCTTCTAAGTAATATTGGTCGAATTTTTTAAATGATCAAAGCCAAGTGGGATAAGCAATCATTGATTGGAACCTCTATTAAGTTATTCTAAAATGCTATTCTTGTAGCCATATATAGTTGTCTACCAATATTCCCAGAGAGGATAAATTTGAAGGTCTAAAAGTAACCCATTTGAGGCATAATTTTTTTGTTGGATGGGAATTTTTATTGTGACCATTTCATGTTTATATATATATATATATATATATATATATATAAATCATGACGCATAAGATAAAGAGAAGTTTATGCGTATATGATTAATTGTTTTTTTTTTTCCTTTGTTTTTAAAGTTTTGGAAGCCTTTTATGGGGAAATTGATCGTCCACTACTCGTAATCTATCATTTCAACAAATTATAAAAACAATTACAACAAAAGTTGTGTCATTTGACTTCTTCAAAGTCCAAACCTAAAATTAGAGAGATCTTTCTTGTCCCTAATAAACGCTAGGTGCATATATTTTTCTTGGTATCTAGTATTGGATGATTGATAAGATGTTCTAAATAAATAAAAAAATTTCAAATCTCTTCAGAGATTAGTGCTAATTAAAGAATAATATCTTACTTTGAATTCTTAGAGAGAGAGAGAGAGAGAGCAAAGAATAAGTTTTTTAATTAAAGAATAAATTCTTAATGCGCATCTGTGATTTATAGGAAGAGGCATTTTGCATGTCAAATAAACTGTGTGAGATTGTATGATATTATTGATACATTCTAGAAATACTATATCCTTCATGTTTCAACAATGACGAATTCAACAAAGTAAATTAGATTTGTCCCCACGCTTATCATGTATTTTAACTGATTCAAATAAGATAAATTTAAACAGATTCATTTTTCTTTGTCTTCTGAGTATATAATAATGCTTTAATCATTAAGGCCAAGTGGGATAAACATTTATTTGATGGAACTTCTTTGAGTTGGTCCAATGTCTCTCCTGTTCAGGATAGACATTTGGCAACCAAAATACTAGTTTGAACTATTATGACTCAGATTAAATGATGGGACTTGAAAAGAAAAAAAAGTTTGGAGGTGCCAGCTGAACCGCTTTGAATCATAAAGTTTTGAGTGATTAATTTGTTTGGACATCTGAGCAGTGCATAATTCTTTTCATAGTTTTTTGAATAGTATGATTTGATTGGTGCA
This sequence comes from Quercus robur, assembly GCF_932294415.1. Classification (NCBI taxonomy): domain Eukaryota; kingdom Viridiplantae; phylum Streptophyta; class Magnoliopsida; order Fagales; family Fagaceae; genus Quercus; species Quercus robur. The sequence goes on from NC_065538.1 coordinate 3,698,336, forward strand.
TTATAATAACAACAGTATCAATAGTTGATCAATACATTATTTTTCTTTTGGTTAAGAATGCAAAGGTAATGTTTTTTTTTTTTTTTTTTGGGTAGAAATGGGTGGTCTTATTAATTAAACATAGAGTTTATACAACAACAACATTAATGACCTTCGGGCATATAATCTATTACTCCCGAGGCTGGCCAAATCCCATACTAAACAGTGATACACAAAATTGGGACAAGTAGTATAAATAGACAAAATTGGTGGGCTCCTAGTTTCGCTAGTGCATCTGCGCATCCATTTGCTTCATGGTATATATGGTGTGCCTGCACCTCCCAGTCTTGCTCCAAGAGGCTCCTGCAATCGCATATCAAAAACATCACATCGGGTGGATAAGAAGAAGCTTTATCAGTTAACCAAGATAATACTACTGTAGAATCAAGCTCAAGTTGGATAAACCTAAACCCTAGTTGCCAAGCTAATAGGAGACCCTACCTAACTGCTTCCAACTTTGCCATATTATTGGTTACTATACCCATCTTCAGAGAAAATCCAGATATCCAAAATCCGGAACTATCCTGAAGCAGACCCTCAACGCCAGCCATCCCTGGGTTCCCAATGACACTACCATCCGTGTTAAGTTTTACGTATGGTTCCGGGGGCGCGTTCCATTGAACAAGGGTTGGGGTCCTAACTTGAATTGGTCTCTCCGAAGCGGCTAAGAAAAAATATTCTGTGGCAGCTTGTATCATTATGTGTACAAGGCTGTGCTGGGATCGAGGCTGATTCTTAAAAATCCACTCATTCTTGGCTAACCATAGGTTCTAGCATAGGAAAGGACAATATATTTTCCATGGGAGCCTCTGGTGCATAACTACCATTTCTGCAGTCGCATTACTCCGCAACCACTCTTGTAAGGGCATATGAAAAAAGGAGAGTGGCAAGGGTCCTAGGGATTGACCCCGCACCTCCTTAGCCCAGGGGCAATCATGTAAGATGCGAAGTGTTGTTTCCTGAGTGTGGCATCTAGGACAATTGTCATTAATATTCCAGTGAGAAAACGCTAAATACTGCCTAGTGGGAAGTCGGTTGTGCATGACTTCCCAAAGAAAAAGTTGGATCTTTTTGGGACAGTGTACTTTCCATACCCAATTCCATACCTGTTTATCTAGAGGCACTTGTTGTTGTTGATATATAAAATGTGGTGCCGAGCTCACTGAACACATTCCATTATTATGGGGCCATACAAAGGTATTCGAGAGTTGGGCGATTCTTGCCACCGGGATCCCATGGATAAGTTGCTCAATTTGTGGTGGGAGGGGGACATGAAGAGAAGTTAAATCCCAAGTCTGAGCAACTCGCAAAGAGCTGACTCGACTGTTTTCTTCGTTCCACATTAGCGGACCTGCTATGTGGCTACGAAGTGTGCCCCCCGGGATACAATGATCCTCCCATATCCTGATATTGTGGCCATCCCCTATTATCCACTTCATACCTTCGCGTAGCCATTGAATTCCATTAAACAAGGCTTTCCAAATATGCGACCCTCTAGAAGTACTAGTACTCTCAAATAGACTCGTATGTGGGAAAAATTTCGCTTTTAATACCCTGGCCCAGAGCATATGAGGAGAATGGTACAGGCGCCATGCCTGATTCATAAGGATTGCCCTATTCCGATGATGGACCGATTGTATCCCCAGCCCTCCTGCTGCCTTTGGAAGAGTAATAGTGACCCAACTAACCGTATGACAACTCCGGCGTTGGTGTGTATCTCCCCATAAGAATTGACAACTTAATTGGTCTAGTTGCCGACTAATTTTTTGGGGAGGCCATACATGGTTTGCATGGTGTAAATGGGAATGGAAGCCACCGAGGATTTAACAAGCGTGGCACGTCCTGCCATGGAAAGATACTTTGCTTGCTATCCTTCAATATTCTTTTGAATTCTATCAACTAAATACTGGTATGCTGCTCTCTAACATTGCTCAGGGTTTTGAAGACATGGGAAGGATATAACTCCATTATTTAGAAGATTGTCAATTTCTGATTGAGAAAAAAAACAATCATGGAAAGTAAGAAATATGCAACCCGAGGCTTCAGTAATGTTGCTTGATCTATGGGCCAAGTTTTTCTTGTTTTACTCACAACATGTACAATAGCAACTTTGACTCATTTTGATGGAGATTTTTGACCATTTGTTGCTGTGAAAAAGTTTGTCCTTTTGTTTTCAAAAGTCTCGTTATTTAATTCCAATGTGTGGAACTGGGAAAAGGTGAAGCCGTATAGGATAAAAAAACCTTTGCTAAAAGATAAACAAGCCAAATCTCCAACCATGCATGACATAAAAGAAGATAGATACCCTAATGAACATGCAGCAAAAAAAAAAAACCTGTCAAAATTTGTTCTTGTTAGTTGAGAAACTTTTTGACACTGTATTTCTCTAGTATTCACTATAAATTCTTCCCATTTCAAATAAATTCATTCTTTAGTTTAGATTAAAGATGTATTTAATGCTATATTATTAAAATTCTAATTGACGTAAATAAATAGAAACAATAAAATCATACTCATGAAAAGGATGCTGCCAAAATTGCTGAACTTGGATTTGAAGATAGGCCCTGCCCACAATTGAGTAAGCAATTTGTATCTCTCCGACAAGAGTCATTGTTTGTGTAATATCAACCCATCATGTCATGTAGTTTCAGAAACATGAAATGGCAGGTATTGGACTTACTCAAAGAAATAATTGGAAGCTTTCCCTATTGGGGCCAAAATTTATTGATTCTAGCCATTAAATTATATATTGCACTCCCATAATGTTAGGCTTGTGTAGTAGAAAATTCATTTTTCTCAATTTTTTTAAGATCTCAATTCCTATACGCACTCAAAAAAGGGATCTCATTTCCTATACATATATGCACCTCGTTAACTATACATGCCAATAAGATAGAAGCTATAACCCAGGGTGATATGTTATTGTCCTTTCTTCCATTAAAAAAATATGATGCATATATCAACATCATTGTGGAATTTTCCCAAGGCAAGAGGGTAGTCTACTGCAGTTGGCATACAAAATTGGTTGAAGCTTAGGGTAAGAATATTGGCCTATCACAGAATCATCTACACAATCTCCTATGCATGATAATAGTTTTGAGGTTTTGTTTAGTATCTAAATTCTACAGAGAGAGACCTATAGATATAGACAAAAAATCCTACAATAATTAAGACTAGTATACCTATTTGAATGGTCTAACAAGCAGATTTCCTTCATTTTCATACACAGCATTTCACATGCAAATGCCACTAGCAAAATGAATATGAAGAAAAAATCAAGAAATAGTTACAAAATTTCAAAACAATGCTACTCAAGAAATATTAAACTGCAGTATAGGCCTTTTGTGCAGTATGTAGGGAAATTGAACATTTCGTTGTGTTTGTGATCATGAAATTTTATCAAACAAGAAACTTTTAGCAATATACATCATGAAATTTTATTAAACAAGGAACTGTTATAGCAATTGGAATTGCGAGAGAAATTTCAAAGAGTGAGGTGTTAATTAGAGGGGAAAAAAAATTGTTTGGGTATGTCATATATGTTTAACTTAGAGCATTAGCATTGGGAAATTTCAATGCTATTCTATTTTACCATTCTAAAACACCACTTTATCAATATACCATACCATTTTACAATTCTTCCACATCCCAAAACTCTATTTTTATTAAAATATTATTTTTTAACGCATTTTTTATTATTTCTTCCCAACCGTTCAGCTCATTTTCCTGGGCTTTTCAACAGCCATTTTTGTTCCTCTCTCCCAGCTCCGGTTCAACACACAACACACACCCATTATACAACGATCAACATATCCAAACCCATCACCACACCCACACACACACAAACACAAACATCAAACCAGCAACAAAGCCACACACAAACAGAACCCAGCAACAAAGACACGCACAAACACAACCCAGCAACAAAGCCAAGCCACACACAACCCAGCAACAAAGCCAAGCCACACACACAAACACAAACCCATTCAAAAACCGGACCACCGATCAAAAACCCAGGCCAGGCCACCGATCCACGCCGCCGATCTACCAATCCACACCGCAACACAAACCCATTCAAAAACCGGACCACCGATCAAAAACCCAGGCCAGGCCACCGATCCACGCCGCCGATCAACCAATCCACACCGCCGATTTGAAACCCAGGCCACCGATCAAAAACCGGAGCAAACCCATTCAAAAAAATCATCACCGGAGCAAACCCATTCAAACCCATTCAAATAAAATCATTACCGGAGCAAACCCATTCAAACCTATTCAAAAAAAACATCATCACCGGAGCCACCGGAGCAAACCCATCCAATAAAATCATCACCGAAGCCATCGGAGCAAATCCATTCAAAAAAATGAGAGAGATGAGAGAGCAGAGACGAGAGACAAGATGGAGAGCAGAGATGAGAGAGCAAACCCATTCAAAAAACATCATCACCGGAGCCACCGGAGCAAATCCATTAAAAAAAAAACATCACTGGAGCCATCGGACCAAATCCATTCAAAAAAATGAGAGAGATGAGAGAGCTGAAGCGAGAGAGAAGACGAAGAGCAGAGACGAGAGAGAGAGAAGGGCACAGACAAAATGAGAGATATGAGAGACAGAGGAAAGAGAGTGGAGATAAAAATATTATTTTTTTTATACAATACCGCTACAGTGCAATTCTATCTTTAGAATTGCACTGTAGCAAGTATTGCAAAAATTTTACAATACTTGCCTTTGCCATTTCCTGATGTAGATGATAATAAGGTTACAAATGCTATATTTCCCTTAGATATAGCATTAGCATTTTCCAATGCTAATGCTCTTATAGGAGGATGGGTATTTTTTGTATGCCAAATAAACAGGTCTAGATTGTCAAAAACCTTGTCACCAAAAAGTCTTATGGGGTAGCCCCTAGGCCCTTTTTTATTGGGATAGGCGCTTAGAAGCTCAAACTTGAAATGGATCTAGTCCTTTGTATTTTTGTATCTTGTGTACGGTTTTGTTTCCAAATTAAGGCCCAATAAATATTAGAAATGATTTATGCTTTATGTTTCAGTAAATTGCAACTAATCACACTTATGAAGGATGGTTTGCAGTTTATTGATTCATTGTATATGCTTAATTTTTCATATAGTAAAATTACTAGGGATACTGATCCAGGTATTCTTTTTTATTTATTGAACAAGAAAATCATGGAAGAAAATTTTAATAAAAAAGGAATTATGAGATTATTAAAATCACACATGGTTCATTTACTAAAAAATTTCTCACCAGTTAACTTAACAAAGAGCAGGCCTTTGAGGCAGGGTCAATATGGCATCATACTTGCTTGTTTATTAACTAAACAAGAACTCTTGTCGAATTTCGAAAGATATGTTTGGAACGAAGAGAGATGAATGGAGAGGAAAGAAGAGCTGAGGTAAAGAGGAGATGTTACATCCTCATCCAAACATAGGGTTAAAAACAACAAAAAAACAGGATGACACTAGAAACCAAAAGTATTAAATATACTAAATTTTAATTTAACATATAGAATGGATAACCACATTATCACAACTAATTTTCTTTTAGTGCTCTGTTATTTTTACTTTTTTTTGTTGTTGCTAAATCTCTGTTATTTTTATCTCGTTTTAGTTAAATTTTCTTTTTTAATTATTTGAAGTAGTAATTCGCTTCATGTTTTAATTATCACAACTAAGCATCAAACCAATAATGGTGGTCTCCTAAATTAAGTTCCTCTTACATTTCTAATTTTTTTTTTTTACCATGGAGTTCATACAACACTTTTCATCTATTTTGAGATGAGTGAATTGGATTTTATCACGTTATCCATCCTAAAATTTGAATTCATTTTTTGTCACAAATATTCACTTATAGCATACCATATCTCAATGGATCATCGTAATTTTTCTACTACTACCAATATTGGTAAGATCCTTTCCCAAAATACATGCGTGTTTCCGTGGGTTTTACTATAACTAGTTTGTTTGGAAATAAACGTACCCATATTTTCCCACCGTGGCATACATTTCGTGTTATTGCTTGCCGCCCTACTTCTATTTGTCTAGACGTAATCCACACGGGTTCAAGTGCCTAAAGAGCATATCTATCAAAGCAACCATGATTACCTCAGAAAGATATTCCTTAATAAATACTAATTGATACTATTTTGATATTTAAATTGTTTAAGATATTGAAAAAGCTAATCAATTCATTTCAAATAAATTAAAAGTTTTTAGAAAATTCATATAAAATTATTCTAAAAACTCTAAAGAACCTTTTTTTTTTTTTTTGAGGAAACGATAGTAGACTTTATTCATTCAATATCATGGTATACAATGAGGAAAGAGAAAAGAGGGTCAAAACAATGGCCTTCTCATTCTCTTTTGCAAGTTGCAACACTAGCACGAGCTAGAGCAACACAATTACATCTTAAAAGAAACTAATATATATATATATATATATATATATATATTTATATATGCTAACAAATTGTTCACAAATCAACTTAATATCCTTCAAGATGTAACCAACCACTTCCAAAGAATACAATCTAATCTTGATTACATTGACCTTCATGAACTCCATGGTGTAAGTAGCAGTATGATCTTGATTGCATTGACCTCCATGAACTCCATAGACCATAGTGTAAGTAGCAGTACGAGACCATAGACTTTGAAGATCAACTCATTTAACTTCTAGAAAAACCTAAACATGCATGACTAGCCTGAAAGAATTCCAATAAGGAGCATGAAGCCAAACGACTTGTGCAAAGGAACAATCTTGCAGCAGATGTATACATGATTCAGTTGGATTAGAGGTTGAAGCCATGTTGTCTTTGGAAGCATCATCACTGGTTGTCAAATTTTTTTTTTTAATTTTTTTTATGAACAAATCTAGTTTTCACATAGAAATAAAACTTGGGGACTTTCTTTAGTTGATAAACAACGAAAGTTGTAAAACTACCTTTGGTATCCCAAGCCCATGGTAGTTAAGGCTGAGAATTTTCATGGATTGGATTGGGGTTGAGTACCAACCCTAGTGATGGGAACAACCGAATGGGTGCTACCTTTCTCAATCATCTATTTTTTCTGTTTATGATTCAAATCAAGATCCTTGATAGAAACAGAGGCTCCAGTAGACCATTTAGAAGGTAATGGCATGGATATGAGGGAGTCATTAGAATTCAATTTGGCCTTATTCCTGATAACCCGCTACCAGCTACGTAAGGATGATGTCTTCAGTTCTAGACTCTTGGTAGGTACCTCAAAAGAGAATTCCATCTCAATATCCTCATAAATCTCAGGAAGTTTCTCAATTGAATTTTCGAAATTACTTACCTCTATCTCAGAAACTGGACATGTTACGACCCAAACCTGTACTCCAGAATTTAGAGCATGACTAACATGTTAATATCAAGTTTACCTCAATACTAACACAAACCAACCTAAACTGAAGGTGCTTATCAAGAACATTTTCTTGTATTCCTGCTTATTTCTTGCATAAAAGCCACAATATACAAAAATGATGAAAATTTTGAAATTCATTTCATGTGAACTTGGAAAGATTGCCACTTAGTTGAAACTTAAGGTATACGTGTAAATATTACATAGTTAAACGTTTAGCAAAACTCTTATTACAAACCTAACCCCAAAGACATACAATAGGGGTTCAAAACAAACTAAGGTTCTAACGCTCTGTTTGCTTTGACGTAAAATATTTTCAGAAAAATATTTTCCTAATTTACGGTGTTTGTTTTATAGTAAAATTTTTAGTCAAAAGTAAAATATTTTCAGTCAATAAAATCAACTAGACAAATTTATGTAAAATATTTTACGCCTAAAATTTTGGTAAAACATTTTACATTTTCTTTCAAGCTCCCACCCCGATACTCCATTAGACCTCACTCCTCAGTCCCTTCTCACTCTTAAGTTCTCCTTCCCACAAACCAGAGCCACCAAGCCATTCTCAGCTTCATCGGCGCCACTCATCTCCGGCAGCTCTCATCGCCGGCTACATCTTTGCCATCGTCACCTGACTCGCCTCCACACCTCCACCCGCTGAGTTTGGTTCAACCACTCAAACCCACCGATTCTTTTTTTGATCTGACCATACTCCAGCTCTTACTCCATCAATTCTCTTACCACCATCACACTGGCTCTACCTCCACCTTCATCAACTCACCCACCGGTTCTCAGATCTAGTTTTTTTTTTTCTTTTACCACTACATGGGTTTATTGATTTGGGCCTTTTGGTTGGTTTTATGGGTTGTGGTGGGTGGCTGGGTATTTAAGTTGCAGTGGGTGGCTACGTTTTTGGGTGGCTGAGATGTTTGTAGGTCCGTTGATGGCTGCGTTTTTGGGTGGTTGAGATGTTTGTAGGTTCGTTAATGGCTGAGTTTTTCGGGTGGCTGGAATGGTTTGTGGGCCATGGTGAGGACTAGGTTTGTGGGTTATGGTGGGTGGTTGGCCGGCTTTGGCCTCTCTTTTTTTGGTTTTTCATTCTCCAATTTGTGTATTTGAGTGGTTAGTGGAGTATCGGGGTGGTGGTGGGTGGATTTGTGCTGATCTAGTGGTGATTTGGGTGGTGGTGGTGGTTTGGAGGGTGGACCTGGACTTGCTCAAAATTGTTTTGTGAGATTGTTAAAATTCTTTTAAAATATACAATTTTTTTTTTATTTTTTATTTTTACATTTTCAGGAATACAAACCAAACACGGTAAAATGAAAATATTTTCAGTAAAATATTTTACATGTAAAATATTTTACCTTTACAAATATTTTACGTTGATACAAACATAGCGTAAATTACATCTGTGCTAAAAGGATCAAGTACATCTTGATTCCTCTTATACAACAAAAGAGCTAAACTACTATACAACAAAAAACTCTACATTCTAACAAACGAGAATCACAGAATCTTTGCCACCTCTAATACTCTCAATGCTTCTAGGAAGAACCTGTGCACTGAAATATAATAGAGTGAGCTGTGAAGCCCAGTAACGTTTTAAGCTCCATGGGCATTTAATAAGAATGCATGTAAATCAAATATTTTATGGATATGCCAGCTTTGATAAAATAGCCTTCATGCTTTTCACGTTGTTCTTAAAATAACTTATGAACTTTCAGACAAAATACCTCATTTTCCTTTCATATAATAATAAAAGGGCATAATAAGGAACATAAACATAATTCAGTAACCTCATCTTTAAAAAGACTATAAAATATTTTATCATAAACTTTTCATTAGACTTGTAACACATTCAACATACCTTTCTTATCACCATACTTTTCTTATAATTTCCAAATAGCTTAATAGCTCATTTATAACATATATTAGTTAATCCAATTGTAAATCTGTCACAACTTTGGGAGACTTCCAGCACAGAGTGCTAGGCATCCAGCATTCCCACAATGCTAGGTAATTCCGGAATCATATCATAATACATATTTTCAACCATGGGGGTAGGTTGACGTCCTCCACAAGTTGGCTGTTATCAACAAGGGTGAGTACAGCAAAGCCAGTCCCACTTTTAATGGCCAATCAGAATCTCCATGGAAATACCAGTACTATAACCTCTACTGGCTGAGTTCAGATCATAACAATGGAATAACTGAAAACTATATTTTTCTGATAACTTTGCTTTTACATAAATGTTTCACAACAGTAGCATATCCACTTCATTCTTAAATATTATGTTCGTGATATAAATAATAGCATTAATATGCTAAAATTATTATGTATATAAGATTGAATAACTCACGGACACATATTTTACTTAAATCATGCATATATTTAATATCTCTAATTAAAAGCTTTAAATACATTTCTAAACAATCTTTATACTTATCAAAAGCACATGTCATAAATCCCTTACCTGAAAACAGAAGATGCGAGAGATTGTACAAGAGGAGCTCAAGTGGCCATGTTCTCATTCTCGCCACTTAAATGAAAGACCAAAACTTATTATTGACAAACTCTTCCTAAGTATATAAACTTATACCTCAATCATAACCTAACACTTATACCTCAATCATAACCTAACTCTCAAACTCAAGAAAATCTTAATTCCCATCACATAAAGTTTCCTCGAAAATAAGGTAAGTTTATCAAACACATTATATACCAAAACATAGAGAAATCAAGACATAAAAATTTATCTATGATCTAGACATACCAAAGGATGAGCATACTAATTTATAGCTCAAAAAATTCACCCTAACTTAAGAATTAAATCTGCAAAGTCAGGTGTATCATATGTAATTCACTGCTCATTCCAGCAGCATATGCCCCATTTGTAAGATACAAATGGACTGTCCATACACATCCAAATATCATGCAATTTTACAGAACCACTCCTATATGTCTAGTATATACCATAAAAATTTCAGAGTCAAATCATAAAATCATGATTTATTAAAAATCATACAAAGCAGCATGCTCAAATCTGTCCTAACAGAATTTTTTGCAAATTAGAAAACAGACCATTATTTTTATATTAATCCAAATACTGTGAGACCATTTCCATAACAACCATGTGTGTCTTATAATTCATAAAAACTACTCCTAGCATCATAATTCATAGAAAATGATTTAATACATAATTTTTTTGTTGTAGACATCAAACCTGTCATAGAAACAACTTCAACACATGTTCTTACAAAATCATCAACAAATAGCAATAGGCCTTCATTTCATTTGGGTATTTTTATACCTATACTATGCATATTAAAATATGTTAATAAGCGTCCAAATGACTATAATATCATCAATCTTTCAAATTACTAAACAGAATCACAAGTTCAGCTTCTAAAATCGGATTAGAGAACATAGAACTGAAACTAAAGCAAATCATTACATCATTAAAATATCCATAACAGAAAATAAACATATATACTTACCCACAACTGATGCTAAACTTTAGTGAGAGTTTAATTTCTTCTTAGAGAGAGATGTCTATGATTTTTGGTGAGAGAGTGAGGGCTGATGGTGAGATGGTGCTGTCGTGTAAGAAGGGAAGAAGAAAGAGACAAGAACAAAGAAAAGGAATAGAGAAAGTAGAAAAGGAGTTGGACTTTCTAGTGCAGCAATAGAAGATAAGAAGAGTGGACTTTGGGATGGGATACGTGTAATGCTAAGAGAAGAAAAGATCAATACCCACTTTTTCCAACTTTTGACATTTATACTTTTCACCCCTTATAAGCTTTTATTTTTAGAAAGGCCCAAAGAATAATATAACTTTGCATATATATATATATATATATATATATCCTTACCTTTATAAAGTTATATCCCTCACATTAAAAGAGCATATATGTTTTATAATATTACAATATCAATGCTTCATGCACTTAAAGTAATTAAGATAATAACAAGCGTATAAATTCATAAAATTAATTATGCAATTAGGTTGGGGTGTTACAGGACAGTTGTGGTGAGTAGACTTAGTGTTTGATGAGGACTCAAAGAAGTCTATATTATGAATTTCGGCATTATCACAATGTTCCAATTCACGAGGGATAATAGTCTTATCATCACAATTCAAATTTGTATCCAAATTTGAAGCCGCTATATCAAGTGGAAGAAAACAGTTAGGCTTATCATGGTTTTGAACAAGGATAACATCATCAGAATTTGAATTAGATGCAATCTCTGTAATCTTGACTACCTTATCCATTTGAAAATTCGAAACTCCCTTGGAAATAGGAACCAACTTCTTTTTAGGCGCTAGAATAGTTGTCTTTTCCTGGCAAAGTGCCAAACGGCATAGATTGTCTTGGATTAATCATCACAACCGTTGTGGGAAGCTCAGCCTAAATTTGGCGATGATGTAACGAATCATCAAAATCTTCTGCCACTGATTGAATATCATCCTCATCTTCATCCCGTGCATCTGATTGAGAGTTCACTGAATCTTTTTTTCTGCTACCCTTCGGAGCCATGGACCAAATTGAAAAACATCATCATCAGAGGAAAAACAACCTGTCTTCAATTGAGGACACTCTCTGTCTTAATGGCCAAGAATTTCACATCTATAGCAAAAAATAGGAAGCCTTTCATATTTAAAGACAACCCAACTAGGCTCAAGATCTTCAATCTGAATCATTTTACCACACATAAGAGGCTTGGTAATATCAACATTTACTCTAATTTGAAGAAAAGGTCCCCAGGCAAGACCACTCTTGGGTGCATCCACCATGAGAAGCTCGCCCATCTCATTGCCAATTCGGGTTCCAATAGCCTTATTCATACTTTTAATAGGAATATTAAAAATACGAATCCAAAAGGGGGAATGACGGAAGGTGACATTGGCTGGACTGGAATCGCCATGAAATTGCTTCATCATGATCAATCTTTTATCAAAGGACTAGGGACTTTTATCTAATACAACTGTCAAATGCTCCTCTGAATCAAATATAGCAAGAAAGAGATTCTGTCCGACCTCTTTAATAGTTACACCTTGAGAAGAACGCCAAAGATTCACACAAGTGGCTTTAAAAGCTTCCTTGTTGAAATCTTTAGTAGTTTGCAACTTGAACAAGATGCTAAACTGTGCCTGCTGTTTAGAAATAGCTATCTCAGTAGATTCCACAGCCGTAATGCCTTTTTCCTCTTCTGACAATTTGAAATGTTTATAGAGTTCTTCCATAGATGCGAGAATAAAACAATAGTAATAAAGAGCTATGTAAGATATAGGAAAAGGAAAAGGAAAAGGAGAAAGAAAAAACAAACCTTCTACCACAATCTAATAACAGAGATTGGAGAAGTTAAAGACTACTGAGAGCCTAAGAGAGAGAAGTCTTCATCACTCACAGATATTAAAGACTACTGAGAGCCTAAGAGAGAGAACTCACAGATAGGATAACTTTATTAACTCTAAAGAACTTTAATTGTTTGATATTGCAAAAGTTAATCAATTCATTTCAAAATGAATGAAAATGATTTAACAAATCTATATAAAATTATTCTATAAAATCTCATGAGAAACCTTAATAGGTTGTCCTGTAATGATACTTATCCAAATACCATTAAACCACTTTTAGTGCATTCAACAACACCAATAATAGAACATTAAACCTCTATTGTCTTTGCTAAAAAAAAAAATAGAACATTAGACCGACACAAAATATATCTGTCTTTTCTATTTTTTCCTAAAAAGAATTATTAACAAAAAAAAAACCCAAAAAGTCTATATTCTAATAAAAAATGCTTAAAAAACTTTGCTTTCAGATTGGTACGAGGATATGTAAACGTGGAAAAGATCCGGATAATTTTTATTTAGATATTTTCCTTTTTTATAAAGCCGACAAACATGGGATCAAAAAGGAAACCTGAAACCCAAGCTAAGTCTTGCTTTGTTCAAAGGCGTTCCCTCATTCTTTGGAAAAGATATTGTTGATAAGGTACTCGGGATTTCTCTTTCATTTTCACTGTCCTGTTTGTTTGCTTTCTGATTGAAGATAAAAGCATACAATTTTGATTCATTTTGCTTCAAATTGTGTCCAATGCAAGGTTTGGGGTTTTGTTGATCATTAATTAAGGCCTTGGAGTGATTTGGTACCTGGGTTTTGTTTCTTTTCTTATAAATTTAAGCTTTCAGAGTGATTTTGTATCTGGGTTTTGTTTCTTTGCTCATTAATTAAAGCCTTAGAATGATTTTATATCTGGGGTTTGGTTTCTTTGAAGTTTAGTTGGCTCTGTTGCACGAAATTTGAGATCTTTAGTGAGAGATATATAGGTAATGAAGGTTTTTTATAGGTTAAATAGTGCAAGACACTCAAAATTCCACGGGATTTTCAATGGATTTAGTGCTGTTCTCCTATTTTTCTTCTTCTGCAAGAAGGTAGATATAATTAAAACCCCTCTTCTTAAGCAATCTTCCTTGTTTTTCAATCCAAATTCGACTCCTCAAGCTGTTTTCGGTGGTAGTTCGGGTCACATTGCAGTAATTCATCGTGGATTTGGTGAAATCCGTGCTAATGCATCGGGTTTAGGTGATGAGTCTGATGAACATAATGGTGTGAGCAGTTCTTCAGAGTGCAGTGGATTGCATAAACATCATGGTTATGCCAACCAATGTGAGTACTTGAAAGCAAATACGGAATGTTCTTTGGATGGGTTATTTGATTACTTAAGGTTCTTTTATTGTGACTGTCAAGATTTCAGTGTATTGGGGTATGCAGTGTTGGGTGTGTGGGTTGCCTTGTTGTTCTATCTATCGGTTACCACTGCAGCCGATTACTTTTGTTTTTCGCTTGAGCAGCTCTCAAGCCTGTTGAAGCTGCCTCCAACTGTTGCTGGGGTTGTGCTTCTGCCTCTTGGGAATGGAGCACCGGATGTGTTTTCCAGTATTGCTGCTTTTGCGGGTACAGATACAGGTGACGTGGGTCTAAACAGTGTGTTGGGTGGTGCAGTGTTTGTTACTTGTATTGTTGTTGGGACTATTTCTTTATGTGTTGCAGAGAAGAGGATTCAGATTAATCGGAATTGCTTCATAAGGGATATGAGTTTCTTTCTAGTAACTCTTTTGTCACTTTTGTTGATTTTGATCATTGGTAAGGTGAGTGTAGGGGGAGCCATTGCCTTTGTATTGATTTATGTGGTTTATGCAATTTCCATTGCTGCAAATGAGATTTTGAGGAAACATGCTTGGAGGTTGAAATTGGATGTTATTACACCATTGCTTCCTGTCCAACAAAGTGTAGAGGATGTGCCTATACATAGCCCCTTGTTTGAGATTGAGATCAAAAGTGATCCAACGCTTCTCCACAATTCGTTGCCTCAATTGATGTGCACTTCAAATGGGGAAATATATTCAAACCAGGCAATGCTTACATTGGATAATGAAACCCCTCCGTGGGGGTGGAATGGTGAGAGCATGGAGAGCAATGGCTCATGCTCATGTTGTAAGCTGTTTTGTTCTAAGCTTTTTTTACTGATTGAGATGCCATTGACAGTGCTAAGACGGTTAACAATTCCATTAGTTGATGATGAAACATGGTCGAAGGCATATGCTGTTTCGAGTGCTACATTGGATCCCATTCTTCTGGCATTTCTGTGGAATACCCAAGATGATTTGGGTTCTGAAATTAGAATAATTACGTATTGTATTGGTATAGCAGTTGGTTGCACACTTGGTATTCTTGCGTACTGGTATACTGTACCTGATCATCCACCCCAGAAGTTATTAATTCTCTGGGTTTTAGGTGGATTTGTTATGAGTATTGTATGGTTCTATATGATTGCTAATGAGCTTGTTGCTCTATTGGTGGCATTTGGTCTAATTGCAGGTGTTAATACATCCATCCTTGGAGTGACTGTTTTAGCTTGGGGCAATTCAGTAGGTGACTTGATATCGGATGTTACATTGGCAATGCATGGCAAGGATGGTGTGCAGATTGCTTTATCTGGATGCTATGCCGGTCCCATGTTCAACACACTTATTGGTTTGGGGTTCTCCTTGCTGCTTGCAGCCTGGTCAGAGGGAGGTTCATACACAATTCCACTAGACACTAGCTTGGTTTACACCATGGGGTTTCTCATAACAGCACTAATCTGGGCATTTGTTGTTTTACCTTTGTGTGACATGCGCCCTACTAGGACATTAGGAGTGGGCCTTATTGCCCTCTATTTGATATTTCTTTCTTTGAGGCTGGTCAGTGCTCTGGGACTTTTCTCATTTGCAATTTGAAGTTGACATTTGAGTTATGTTGTAATTAAAAGGACCAGTTTATCCAAAACCTTTGGTGCAGATATAATGGTATGAGTATTGATATACAGAGGCTACCCAAATTTGCAAATTTATTTTTATATAATGTCTAAATGGTATTTATCCCCAAAACAGTTCTCAAAAATTGGTTCTCCATGTGTGTGTGTTTCTTAAGTGATAGGTCATAATTTCAAAGGATAAAATACAAAAAAGGTGTTTGAGCTAATACTAGGTAATATTGAGACTCTTCAAAAATATTTAACTTGCTCTCTAAAGCACAAATGACACTTAACAACGTTTGAAAGTTCCCAACTCCTCCAAGTCTTTTGTTTCTTAACTTTCTTTCCAACAATTTGCCTTGACTGCACAAGTCTCACAGTAACTGCATTCTGAAAATTATATGCAAAAGAGAGTGTCTAGGTAATTAATAGTAGATAAACAGCAGTTAGAGATGGAGAAGGAAGGAGGAGGAGCAAATGAATTTTCAAACGATGTTAAGTAAGGTTTGTATTTAGCCCAAATCTTGGAATAATTTTTGTATTTTTTTTCCAAGTTTTAATTGTGATCCTGAGGGCTTATTACTAATCTACCTTGAAATATTGTATGGCACAAAGCACTTTGCGAAAGTGACCCAATTATAAGGATTAGTTGGGGTCTTAAGTTCTGACTTCTGAGTTCAGACCCTTGACCTTTGAGGGAATCATATTGGTTCATTATCATCATTCTCTCTTTATGTGACTTTTTGAATGTTGTAGAGGTAGAGTTAGGAGCCCCATTAACCAAAGTTAGCCCAACACCAATACACCATGGTCTGGATTTCGTGGGTTGGGTCTTGATTTTTTTTTTTTTAAGCTCAAGTTGGGTTTAATATAAATAATTCAATTCGATTCATGCTATTAATAGTTTATTATTAAGAAAATATGACTCCTAATGCCTATTCCGCAACTTATTTTTGGGGCCTTCCCTAGCCTAGATCATGAGTTATTTAATGGCTTGTTTGGTATGTGATTCCAAACAACAATTTTCAGTGTTTAAACACTGAAAATTGTTGTTCTAAAAAAAAAACAATACGTTTGATAAGAATGATTTTTTAGAAATATTTGAGTTATGTTACTCATTTTAGGGTGTTTAAACACTGAATTTGGAAAATTCTTTTTACTAGTTTTCAAATTTCAAACAACGTTACTCAATGATACTTTTGTAAATATTTTGAAAAACATGGGGTGCACAATTTTTTTTTTTTTTTTTTTTTTTTGAGGATGAAACATGGGGTGCACTTGATTAGCAACACATAAAGCTTCATTTTTGAATTCCAATTAGGGGGTCCATTTGTCAGCTTTATAAAAAATTAAAAAAACACATACACACATACCAAACACACAATGTATTTTTTCACTTATTGAAACATGTTATTTGAAATATGATACTAAACACTTTTTTGCTTTATGAATAATGTAAACACGTGTTTTCACAATACTTTTTAAACTACAGTTTTTACATCATTTTAAACAACAATATTAAAAATCTCCAACCAAACAGGCTCCTAGCTTTCTCAGGTGGTGACACTTCGCTTTTTCTTGAGGATATCTATCTCATTGTGACTTTAGCACTACTTTGGATATAAAGTCTTTGTCGCTTTTTCTCTCAATGCTCTAGCTGGAGCTTATCTATTTAATAATAAATTAGCTTTTTAGATTTATATTAAAAAAAATTATAATTCAATAATTAGAGGAGGAAGATTTAAACCTCAAATATTTCAAGTGAAAATACCAAAAAATAGTTAGTTAAACTGTAAAGTTTTGGATTTAATTGTTTAGCAACCAGCGTACTTGGTATGGAGTTTTGAGTTCCCCACCCCCTCCCTCTGTTTTAGAGTTTTTCAAAGCTTAGATCTAAACCCTCTGTTTTAGAGTTTTTCAAAACTTAGATCTAAATTTGTTTGGCCATCTATTTATGATTTCCAAGTTATTATGCCATTTTGGCTATACTTTCATTGTAATTTTCTTTGAGGGATTGTGTTCCCCTAGCGTGTACTCCCTATAAATACTTTTTAGCAATAGATTTTTTTTTTTTTTTTTTGTTTGCCAATTTCACTAAAAAAAATATTTAAGAAAACATAGGTACTTTTATATGTACACTACGTAACAAATTTGTTAGATTATTTTATTTTGATGTTTTGAGACTTAGTTTTGATAAAGTTGAAATATTAAACCCTTCAATTAAAATTACAATTATTTATTAAATAATCAAATAAAAGCCTAACAAAATAGATCTAAATCGTAACTACATGCCAAGAGCTTTATAATTCAACTGACATTTTCTCATATTTGTAACAAAAATGTCAAATAAAAAATAATGGAAAAAGTTTAGCTTCAAATTGATTTGGATTTATTTTCTTTCAACTCATTTTGTGGTGATTAAAGAGAGTGCATATTTAGTTTTAGTCACATAACTTTTTTATTAAGTTATATGACTTGTTTGAATAATATAGATAAATAGTTTTATAAACTGTTACATTGTGGGTTAAATAAGATAACTACAAATTAGTTTGAAACTAAATATTGTCCAAAAGTAACTAAATTTTTTTTTTTTTAGTAAAATCTATTAACATACCTTTAGATTTGGACTAATATCAACCAGGTCCAAAATTTTTCAAAATTGACCAATTTAGTCCTTAAAAAGTAAAAATTGTTAGACCTGTGAGTCATTTGTATAAATTGACTATTTATTTTAAAAAGTTTTGAATTTGGTTAATGTTAGATTGAGTAGGTCAAATTTACCCTATTTTTTAATGATTAACTTATTAAAAAAAAAAAAAAAAAAGCCCTAGTATCTACACAACATAACACATGGAGAGAGATGTGATGTAAGAAGAGATATTTCATAGATGGAGCCGAGGTGAGAATAGTTTTCTTCCTCTATTACATGACGTCACAGGAGCACGTTTAGTTGTCTGCGCCTAGATTTGCTAACATGCTCCTCCAGCGATGCACACGTCAGCAAAGGCATCGGCACGAGCGCATGTTTCGCTTGTAAATTGTAAGGTCTTGTCACTTTGACTTTTGGAAACCTCGAGGAAACTATACCTGTACCTTGTTCTCATCCTTGACCCTTTTGAATATTCAATTTTACACTTTCATCCTATTTTTGTAAAAAATATCTAATAATTTTGTTTTGGGTAAAAAAAAAGTTGCCACAAGTTTAATGATTGATGTTGTGTGTAATACAATTGGTTCTTCTAAATTATTTTATTTATTTTACTCTAAAATTTTTATTTATTTATTTATAGGTTTGGTTGTAACATTTGTGAGGAAAATAGACATTTGCTCCTAATTTATAAATTATGTAGTAAAATATCCATATTTTAAAATTATTTAGTAAAATACTCATGTTTTTAAAATTCAATTTTAACAAAATCGAGTTATAGGTGAAACTTGATATTAGTAATGTCAAGTTCTATGTATATTTTACCACTTAATTTTTTTTTTAAAATAGAGACATTTTACTACATAGTTTGTAAATTATGGATAAATGCCCTTTCTTCTGCAAATGTTACAATCAAACAGAAGCATTTTGTTGCATAGTTTGTAAATTAGGAGTAAATTCTCATTTTCCCCTTAAATTTGCTATTCATACATAAAAAGTTGTGAATGATGTAATATAAAGTGGAATTAAAAAAAATGAGACGTAGGATTCTAATTTAAAATTATATTTACATTTTTCATGGAACTAAATTATACTAAAAGCATTGAATATTTTGAAATTAAGAATGTTTGAAAAGATTTTTTTTCTTTTGCAAATAATTTAATCTTAAATGTCCGTTTGGAAATAATTTATTTAGTTTTTTGTTAAAAGTACAGTAGATAAATATTAAAAGATAAATAAATAAGTTGATTGATTTTTTGTTGAAAGTACTTTGGCAAAAACAGTAGAGTGAGAACAGCAATAAGCAAAAGTACTTAACATTTTGAGAAAAACCATAGTGTGAGACCCATTTAGTTAATTGTATTTACTTTTTGACCAAAAACATAATAGTGGGTCACACAATAAATAAGCTACCAAGGCAAAAAATAAAAAGCTCCTTTATTGCTAGACCCACAACCAATAGAAGAAAAAAAATAAAACTCAAAGCTAGTTTATAATCTAATCTCAAATGCACTTAAAAAAAAAAAAAAAAAAAAAAGCTAACTATTATTTTTTTTTCTTTCTCACACATCTAAAATAAAAATTAGCAAAATGTATATATTTTAATAATCATTGCAAATAAGCTACCATAAGTTGTGGGGTACCCAAACAGACACTAGTGTAATTTCATTTTTCAAATAAAATGCATATCAAAATTTAGATTAAAAAAATTACAAAAGGAATTTCTACATCCTATAGCAAAAACTTTTAAAAAAAAAAAAGAAAAAAAAATATATATATATATAGAGAGAGAGAGAGAGGATTTAAAAAAAAAAAATTTAATCATTGTTATGCACATAAAGAGAGTTTATATTTTTGAAAATATATTAATATCTAAAGTTATTACTATTACGTGCATTAAGAAATATCTATTACAATTATTATAAAAATTGATAAATTATTCTTCAATTTAAGAAATAACTATACTTAAAAAAAGATTCCATTACAAGATCTACAAATATGTACTAATAAACACTCCATTATTTTGAGGGGAAAAAAACAGCTATAGCTTGTAATATATATCTTTTTGAAGACAAGTGTAAATCACCGACTAAATAGAGATTATAAGGTAAGATTTTACTAATATTCAAACTTATGATCCGTTCAATAAGAGGTGATATTCAAAGCATATATATCACGGTGCATGAGTAATGAGTGATTGTCTTGTGTCAACAATTGCGGTTCAGCACTAATATGAGTGATTAAAGATATCAACTTTTGTCACTTTCATTTGCTAAATAATCAACTTTTGCTAGAAAATTAAGTACTTTTTGTCATTTTTGCTTTTAATAAAGACTAAATAAAGTTTGAACTGGCATGCAAAACTACAACCCCAATTCATTGGCACTTGGCAAACAAACCTGTTAATTTCACACCAAATTTTGCTGTGTTCCAAGGGGGTCAGTTGGTAAAAATATTCAACTCCCATGAATTTTAGAGACGACCAACAAGCTCATCATACGTGACCACTCACGTGTGATCTCTGCTCAGTCGTACTTTTCACCTCTCTGACCTCTTTCTCTGTGTCTTTTACGTGTGCAAACGTTTCAGATACCAAAGCCTTTGTTGTTCTGAGCTGGTCTCGATCTCTCTCTCTCTCTCTCTCTCTCTCTCTCTCTCTCGCATTCAGTCACTTATATATCTTCAACTAACATCATCGTTTACCTATAGACTGCATGGTCTTATAGCTAATACTACTACTACTACTACTAAAGGCTTAGTTTGATTCATAAAAAGAAATAATGGAGATAGTTCAGTTTCATGATTCTCTTTCCCCTTCATCTTCTTTTAGTTCTTCTGTGGTGAAGCCTAAGCCTATGACTATGAGACCAGAATCACCGTCTCATGGGGGCTTTGATTTGTATGGGAAGCGTAGGCTAGTGCTCAAGGTTCATGCCATGGAAAGAGAGATTGGTTTGCTTGAGGTCAGATTTATTTATTTTGTATTTTTCTTGTTCAAGCTTGATGATTTGCATTAATATGCTACGTGGGGTGGCCTAGAAATCGTGGATTTGAACTTGGAAGTAATAAATTGACACTTTGAAATTTGAATGATAGGCTTTCTATGTTCTTTATTGTTATTATTATTTTTGGATATAACATTGATGTATAATGTTATATTTTTTTGAATATGGATTTCTGGGTTTTGAGAGAACAGTTGAATATATTGTGATGTCCTTTCTATTTTGGATTTTCATGAGCGAAATCTTGGGAACCCAATAGGTTTTTCTTTCTTTGGATAAATATGGGTCCCAATAGTTGATTTTAAGAACTACAATTTGTAGGGATGAACAGAAACATTCAGTACATATTTTTTGCTCAAAATTAACATTCAGTTAATTGTTTAGATCACGAAGCACACAAATTTAATGATAGATTTTGTTGACTTCATGAATATTCTTGCTGTGATCCTGTGGTATATATATGTTACTGCTTGACAAGAAGTTTTAGGGAAAGAATATTATCCAGGTTTCATGTGATATGCGCCCTTTTGTTTCTCTCTTTTATGTCACTTGTGTGGCTCCAAAGTTCTCATCTCTGTAGCCAATCTTTCCCAGCCAATCTCCTGATTTCATAATTATTTTTCACTACTTATATGATATTGTAATAGGAAAAAGTTAACGAATGTCTAAGCCATTAGTTTATGAAATATTTTTTAAAATTGTTTATGAAATAAATAAGAAACAATTAATTGTTTATGGATTTTTGTATTTTTTATGACAGTAGTGTCAAAACTTTTTAAAAATATTTTGTTAATAATTGTTCTAAGGTCACTCATTAACAAGACCCATTATAATAAAGAAAACTAATTAAGTATAGTTTTTAGGTACAATATATTAGGTTTTTTTTATTGTTATTATTAAATTCGAATATATATTTGCATTGACTAATGCACTATAAATAATATTATCTTTTTAAGCGACCATTAGTTCATTGCAGCTATGTGTTTACATTCAATTGAAGAATTTAATATATTGATTTAGAAAATTATACTGAAGTTATAATCAAGAGTATTCACATAAAATGTGCTAAAATAATTTAACTTTTAGTAACTCAAAAAGTTATTTATTTATTTTAACATCTCACTTTATAATACACTCAATTTCAAATATTCTATTATTTTACCATTTCATTTAAATATTCTTCATTTTACCATGCAAGTCTCTCTCTTTTAACTTTCATTTAAATATATATTATAGATATATAAATATATATATTTAATGTTTACCATCTAGCTAAAGTAAAGTGCTTTTTTTTTTTTTTGGATAGAGCACTTTATTGTTGGCACTTTAGGTGTTAAAAATTTAACTTTTGACACCTTTAATGTAGTGGATTTTTTTTAAAAATGTTTTTGGTGCTAAAATAATAGTTTTTTTTTTGGGTGCTAAAATAATAGTTTAACTATTTAGGCACATTTGATGTAATGTAAATGCTCTAATTGTCACATATTGAAATTACGGTTAGTGATGAATCCATTTAATAGCAAGGTTCCTTTGATCATAATATATCAACTTAACAAGGTGTGAAAAAGATAATACTCCCCCTTTCTATCCAAAAAAAAAAAATAATAATAATAATTAAAAACTTGCTTACATGGATAGACACACGCTCAATAAAAGTGCTTTTTTCTGGGAACATACACAAAGGGCTGCTTCTTTTTAGCGTTAATTTGATTTTTATATGCTAGTCTATTTTTTTTTTTATCACATGTATAATATTTAGCGTTGAGGATCCTATCGTACTCTTTCTTAATGACAATTATTGTATCGACTTTGTTGCGAACATAACTTTTCCACAACTTTTGAGTGGGGTTCAATCACTTTTGCATAGATCCATCATTAATACCATTTTCATTTTCCCTACTCACAACATGCCACTTAGCAAATTGTGAACAATGTGTGTCAATAAACTTATTCTTATTGTATAATATTTGAAGGAGGGAGCTAAGAGAACTGAAAATAGGGTGTCAATTTCTCTCTTTCATTCTTCTTTTTTTCCGTTAGCAATGAGCTGTTTAGTAATTTATGTGTTAACCCCTTGTTTTTTAGCATATTCAGATAACTATAGAGGAGTAATTATTCAAGAATTTTGGAGTAATAATTCCTCCTCTCACAAAATAGTACATCTCATTAATTAAAATGATGACAAAATCTACCATTTATATGAGAGATGGGAACATTACTTTCAAAGTATTAAATAATTTTCAACTATAAGGGGCATTTTTTCCCATCAAGTAGAAGATAAAACATCTATTGTCTTTCTAGAGTAAGAATATTTATTTTTTGATGTATTATTAGAGATGATAATGTGCTTACAGAAGATTTGATTGTAAGCAGGAGGAATTAAAATCACTTGAAGGCATGCAACCTGCTTCCATTTGTTGCCAAGAGTATGTGTGGATTCTTTATTAGTATAAATTTCTGTCTGGTTTTTTCAACAAAGTATGCTATTATCCATGCAAATTTATGTTACAATATGGCTTCATTTGACCTCTAACTCTCTATTTTCAGGCTAGACACCTATATAGTGGCTAAACCAGATCCTTTTATTGCAAAGTATAACTCTTGAGCTTAACATTTCTTCAACTTTAATATAGGTTAATTTTACGTTTCTAAAGTTGGATGATCCCTCTCTTTCTAACAGGAATCAGGATATCCAAAAGTCCCATCATTTCTGGAAGAGAATCTGGTACCTTCGATAGTCTTCTCTTTGTTTCTACTTCATGAAATATCTACTCCTTTCTTGAATTAGTTGTGGTTTATATTTGCATTTATAGGCAAAGGACTTTATTTAATTGGAAATTTTTCTTGAACAAGATCAATTTATTCAACCTATGTTTAAAAAGAGAAATATGTTCGACTAGTAGGCTGACAAATAAGTTGATCCATTTTTTATGTTTTGGGACTAAGACTTGTTGTTATATTGGGAATTGCAAAACTATCTTTTGTAATTGTTAATGCTTGCCTTGTTATACAGTTTATTCATGACCACAAATGTAGAGAGGTATATGATGAAAGTCTCAAACTCAATATTCAATTCATTGGGATAATGAATGTTGAAATGAACTATATGCACATCTTAAAATATATACTATTGTTGACCAGGGCCAAATGTTGTCTCAATCTTCCATGGATTTGCTGCTTTAGCGGCTGCCAGATTCGTCTAAAATTGCCAAACTTATGTATCGGCTGTCGGCCATGCAAGTTCCAATGGCCTGGATGCTGCTGCTTTAAGAAGATTAGTTGTCAAACGTGTTGCAATTGCCTGAAAAATTCATGCATACCTTGTTCCTGCTGCTGCTTTAAGAAGATAAGTTGTCAAACGTGTTGCAATTGCCTGAAAAATTCATGCTTACCTTGTTCCTGCGGCTGCTTTAAGAAGATAAGTTGTCAAACGTGTTGTAATTGTCTGAAAAATTCATGCTTACCTTGTTCCTGCTGCTGTTTCAAAAGGTGTTCATGTAAATGTAGAAAGGTAAATCTTTGTTCTGGTTGTCCAACATACTCTTGTAATCCATGTAATCTATGTTGTTGTAATCCATGTAATCCATGTAATCTATGTTGTTGTTGTTAACGCATTGTAAATATATATTGCAGCGCCTTCTTCAACCCCTTATTATTTCAAATAGTATTAGCCTATTAGGATCCTATCAATTTGAAATACATCTATTTTATGGTTTAGATTAAATATTTCACAAATTTAAAAGTGCATCCAATGCGACGTTATTTAAAATTTCAAATGATGTGATATTCTATCCAAAAAGTAAAATTTTAACCATGAAATGAAAAGCATCCTAACTGTTTAACATTTCTCCGCATAGTCTTGACTGGTTGACTATATTATGGTCTATATTCAAACTTAAATAATGACCTTCCACATTGATTACATTCATAATTTCTTAACGGTTTAAATTTGGAATAGTGATAATATCATGAGATTTGAGTTCGAATCTTGTCTTTTCTTTACCTATCATTTAAAAAGTTAAAAGTTACAAGTATTAGATCCTACTTTTAAAGAATCCAACAAAAATGATAAAAATTCACAATATTTTTAAATTAGCCCATTATCTAAGACATGAGACATTAAAATAAATAAAAAAGTTGTAGATTGTGGTGAGCCCACATATGAGGTGGTAGACTAATTTAAGAATATTGTAAATTTGTTCGTGAATTTTTGTTGTATCTCTAACTTTATTACTTATTAAAAGGGAGGTTTTTGTTTTTTTGTTTTTTTTTTTTTTTATGGGAATTAAAAGGGAGTTAATTTACCCACACATGAGGGTAACTTTAGAATAACAGTTAAATTATTAAATTTACAAATTCATGATAATTTAAGTTTTTGGTATAATAGTAGATTCTAGTTAATTCAATTAATAAAATCTCTAGTTGGGGAATAAGAGATTTGAACTTTAGTCTCAGCTTATATCAAAAATCTATTAGTGTCTTAACTTGATAATAAAAATCAATCATTATGAACACTATTAAGTTTAAAATACTATCATATCTATAAATTTAAAAAGTTAAAAAAAAAAAAAAAAAAAAAAAAAAAAAGTAAAAAGTAAAAAGAGAAAGGTTTGTGGCATAATTGGTAGTTTATCATCTAGATATTGGCAAGACATGATGTTTTCTATTTGCTTTATATGCCTTGTTTGATTGTGTTGCGCTGATTTTTTAAAGTTTCTGGCAGAGTCTTTTCACCCTAGCCATGTAGGACCAGATTGGGCACCTTTATGAAAGTCTGCCATTAGTGATATACATTAAACCAGGCATACCTCTTTTTCCAAAAGTTGATCAAAGAATTCGGTTGGTAAAATGTCCTCTTCTGGCTAAGTGAATAGATATCTGCAAACGTTTTACACATTATTTTACCAAAGCAATCATCAAACGGCCAGACCTGTTTTGGTCCCACAGAGACAAATGGGTTTGATTTTGTAGTGCTACTTTATTTCTTAGTCATGATTCATTAGGCATAATGCAAAGTGTACACGCATTGAGATTTCAACATGGTTTTGTTAAATTCAACCAAAAAAAAAAAAAAAAAAAACTCGTGGATTTGTTGAAACTTATAAGCTAACACAGACAAGTTGTAAAGGGTTACCAAAAAAAGGGTCATAAAGAAGGTATGCACTATGTAGAATGCAGAATGCCAATGAAATTGCTTCCAAACATTGAATGTAAATGATTGGTCATTAAAGGCATTTTTTAGGTACTAGATTGACATGCCACCTTATAGGAAGGTGAATTTGAAGATTTGAACATAAAAGATAGGTTGGTATGCCGTGTATAGGTCTCAATGCTTGTTTCTTCTACCAACACCCAACTCAGGTGTGGTTATCTTGAAGTGATGAAATCAGAGAGGAAAGACCAAAAGAGAAAGAAATATCCCAAATAAGCCAACTTAAAGCAAGTGATTATTATCACTAATAGACCATGGTACTAAATTCCAACTAGTTATTGGTATATAGTTTACACAACAAAAACATAACATCAAGCAGGAAAGATCCTTGAACTAACTAGGTGTGGGTATTGGAAAGTAGTGGGATAAGGAGACAAAATAAATATGTAATTGGTAGCATTCCCTTTGTCACAATCGGAGTCAGACTTTTGGTATTGCTTAGTCAGAGTTTTGGTATTACTTAGAGTTTAAGCTAGGCTCACCATTTGTCTGTATTTCAGCTATTATAAAAAAGAAAAGAAAAAAGAAATCAACCGTGAATAATAAATCACCGAATAACAACTTGGACCGGCATTAGGTTATACCTTTTTTATAGATAGTTTTAATTTTATGCGTTTGATGATTGCTCTTTTATTATCAGATAAGATATCAATTAATTTTGGTGTAGGCAGGGATTGAACCCTAAATGATTCATGATGATTACTCTTTTATTATTAAATAAGATACCAATTGGTTTTTAGTATTGGCAAAGATTGAACCTTAGATCTCTTATTTAATTACAAAATATTTTACTAATTGAGTTAAATGAAACCCACAAACTAGAGAATACCTAGAGTCATCGTCTAAAAATTTTCATACCATACAATGATTTTGATTTATTATTATTATTATTATTAATTTTTTATTAGTGTGAGATAGAGGGATTGGATCTGGAATACAAATTCCACTAAAAGGGTCTTGAAATTACCAATATGGCAATAAAAAATGTCCATGTTGGTATAACTTTTCATTGCTAATCAATACAATTAAGTAACCTACTAACATGGTAAGCGTTTTGCTCAAAAAAAAAAAAAAAAAAAAACATGGTAAGCGCATCCCTCCAAAATGAATTTCACCAGGAAAGAAGTCCATGTGCAAATATGCACATCACTGGATGGTGGATATCGCCTTGCTTATTGATTAACGGCTGTGCCAAGCCACATCTGTTGTCGTTTTGTCAATAAGCTTGACGAATTGGCCCCACAAAAAATATGGATCAATTGTATTTTGATTGATACACTTCCATCCTTTCATAGTTTCATACGCCAAATATATGGGCCAATTGTTTTTTATTTTATTTTTTTAAAGAGAGTTTTAACTTACAGAGTTTGTTTCTGATGATAGCTCTTTATCATTAAATCAAGATATCAATTGGTTTTTGATGTAGGCGGGGATTAAATCATAAATCTCTTATTCAACTATCAGAGATTTTATCAGTTGAGTTAACTGGAACTCACGTTTTTTATTAATACACTTCAAACCGATCATACATCAAAAATATGGGCCAATTGTATTTGATTGATAATCTTTCAAATCCTTCCTCCACCAAAAATAGACAAATTTTGTGAAACTTTTATGTCACAATTTTTGTTACAATCGTAACATGTACATATGTGATTAATAGAGAAAAATTGATGAATCCATATGAAAGTATTGATTCACCATTTACAATGTTACTCTATGTTTGTTTCAAAGTAAAATATTTTCAGATTTTTAGTGTGACATGTAAAATTTTTCATGTACGAACCACCAAAACTAGTAGCTTAGCTGTCGGCATTGGAGGTCCAATGAATGGATTGTCGTTTCAGCATTTCTAGAAACTTGATTATCGGCATCAGTTGCCTGAGCGGCAACTCCAACGACTGAATCACCAAAACTGATCATTAATTGACGGAACCCTTCTCTAGCAACTAGATTGCTAGAATTAACAGCAGGAAGGACAGCTCTAGCAATCAAACTAACGACCTAGTTAGATTGGGGGTGGCTAGATTGGGGGGTGGCCCACTATGTATTTTTTACAAAATAATTTTACGGTTAATAGAAAATAATTTACAAGTTTAACCATGTTTTACATGGAAACAAACTACTAAAAATGAAAGGGCATCTTCCAGAAAATATTTTACTTCAAACGAACCGTTAACGGTCGAGATAGAAGTGGTGACATATTGTGTGATCCTAGAAGAACCCTCAAAAATATCAAATATTGACCCTTATGTGTCCCCCACTGATTGGTTTAGGACCATCAAACACCACTTCCCCCATAAACAAAAATCCCACAATATGTGCAACCCATTCATTCATTGGCCACAGAAAACCAAACTGAAATTATGCAAGTAAGCCATTCCTGTAAAGCAACACCAATAACTTGTCCTTCTATTCTCCACATGGTCCTACTCCCACACATATATATATAAATAAACAGGTGTGTATAGACTATAGAGTATAGATACACAAAGAACAGATACCCCACCTACCCTTTATCTACTCTCTCCAGTTTCTCAGGACTCAGTCAGAAACAAAACACAAACCAATGGCCATTTCCTCTCTCCTATTCTTCCTCTCCCTCCTCCTCTTCCTCCCTCTCACACTCTCAACCCAATCAGACCGTCCACAGACCTTCATAGTCCACGTGTCAAAACCCCACAAGCCTTCCCTCTTCACCTCCCACCACCAATGGTACACCTCCATCCTCAACTCCCTCCCTCCTTCACCTCACCCAACAAAGCTCCTCTACACGTACCAACATGCCTCCAATGGCTTCTCTGCTCTCCTCACGCCTTCTCAAGCATCAGCACTTCTTCAAAAAAACCCATCTTCCATTCTCTCCGTCACACCTGACAGGATCTCTCATCTCCACACCACACACACCCCTCAGTTCTTAGGCCTGACTGAAATATCTCCCCTCTTGGCTACCTCTGATGATGCCGAAAACATCATAATCGGCGTGTTGGATACCGGGATTTGGCCCGAACGCCATAGCTTTTCCAACTCGTCTGTGTCTTCTGTTCCTCCCGGTTGGAAAGGAACATGTGAGACATCAGAGGATTTTAAGGATTCAGTTTGTAATGGAAAGATCATCGGTGCCAGAGCGTTTTACAAAGGGTAAGTTCAATCTTACTTGGTGCGCAAGCAAGGAAAATTATAATTTTTACTTGTTGTATTGCAGTTTTGTAATCTATGTTAGTTTAGAATTTAACCTACTTAAAGGCTTTGTATTGATCTCTAGTCTATAGGTCTTATGGGGTATTTAAAGTTTTCAATTTTTTAATTTGGGGTTTTTTGTTCCGTGAATATAGGCATATTAGCGAACCATGTATATCTCTATATTGTTTTTCACTGTATTGTTCACTATTATTGCTAGATTGAAAATCTACTACGTATATAGCAAAGATGTAGTCAAGTCCAATCTTATTTGGTTTACAACTAAAGAAATCATAATTATACTTGCATTTCAAGTCTTGTAATCTATATTAGTCTTGGTGCGCAAGCAAAGAAAATTATAATTTTACTTGTTGTAAACTACTATAAGACTTTGTTATATAATTTCCTACTATGCTTCATTGTAAATGATGGTTTATTGGAGATAGTGGCTAATATTCTAAATTGAAAGTAACATTGGTCTCTAATCTCGAGGTCTCATAGGGTGTTTAAAATTTTCAATTTATCAATTTGGGGTTTTTTTGGTTACTTGTTCCGTGAATATAGGCACGTTGGCGAACTACATAAATTTTCATATTGTTTTTCTCTCTATTTTTTTACCAATATTTCTAGATTGAAAATCTACTATAGCTGTTCATATAGCAAAGATGTAGTCAAGTCCAATATTATTTGGTTCACAACTAAAGAGATCATAATTGTACTTGTATTTCAAGTCTTGTAATCTATGTTAGTCTTGTAATTTGTGTTTAGCCTATTATAAATACCCTAATGGTAATACAGTCCATTGTAAAACATGATTCATATAACAAAAATATAGTGCTTTGCTTTGAGAAATCAAATAATTTTAAAGGTTGTGATCAAAAGATAATCGACCTGTATTGTAAATCTTGTAATTTCAAAACATGATTTGTATAGCAAACATGTAGTTCTCAATGGCTTTCCTCCATGGATATAAGCCATTAGGCTAAACCACGTTAATTCTTTGACATTGTCTCTAAATGTTTGGTTTTCTTTTTTCTTTATTTATAGATATGAGTCTTATCTGGAGGGACCAATGGATGAAACAGCGGAATCTAAATCTCCAAGGGATACAGAGGGTCATGGGACTCACACAGCATCCACAGCTGCAGGGTCAGTGGTTTCTGATTCTGGCTTCTTTGAATATGCTAATGGTGAAGCTAGAGGGATGGCGACTAAAGCCAGGATAGCGGTGTATAAAATTTGTTGGAAATATGGTTGTTTTGATTCGGATATACTTGCTGCTATGGACCAAGCTATTGCTGATGGGGTCAATGTGATTTCTCTTTCTGTTGGGGCTAATGGTCATGCTCCTCCTTATGATCATGATTCTATTGCAATTGGAGCATTTGCTGCAGTACAACATGGTGTGGTTGTTTCATGTTCTGCTGGGAATTCTGGACCTGGTCCATATACCGCTGTGAACATTGCTCCTTGGATTTTGACTGTTGGTGCTTCTACTATTGATAGAGAGTTTCCTGCTGATGTGGTTCTTGGCGATGAAAGAGTTTTTGGGGGTGTATCATTGTACTCGGGGGAAGCTCTTGTTGATTTCAAGCTTCCATTAGTCTATGCTGGAGACATTGGAAATAGGTATTGCTATGTGGGTAGTATTCCGCCTTCGAAAGTGACTGGGAAAATTGTTGTTTGTGATCGAGGAGGGAATGCAAGAGTAGAGAAAGGAAGCGCAGTGAAGCTTGCAGGTGGGATGGGAATGATTCTGGCCAATACAGCTGATAGTGGTGAAGAGCTTATTGCGGATCCACATCTTATACCGACTACTATGGTGGGTCAGACAGCTGGTGATAAGATAAAGGAATATATCAAATTAGGCCAGTTCCCAACTGCGACAATTGTGTTCCGTGGGACTGTAATTGGGACTTCACCAGCGGCTCCAAAGGTTGCAGCTTTTTCAAGCCGGGGTCCAAACCATTTGACAAAAGAGATTCTCAAGCCAGATGTTATTGCTCCTGGTGTTAACATTTTGGCTGGATGGACTGGGTTTGCTAGTCCAACTGATTTGGACATTGATTCTAGGCGTGTGGAATTCAATATCATTTCAGGTACTTCTATGTCTTGCCCTCATGTAAGTGGCATAGCAGCCTTACTTCGAAAGTCTTATCCGAATTGGTCACCTGCTGCAATAAAATCAGCACTGATGACAACAGCTTATAATGTGGATAATTCTGGGAAGAATATCAATGATCTTGCTACTGGTAAAGAATCAACGCCATTCATTCATGGGGCTGGACATGTTGATCCGAATAGAGCTCTTAATCCTGGGTTGGTGTATGATATGGATGTTAATGACTATGTTGCATTCCTTTGTGCCATTGGGTATGATACTAAGAGAATTGCGGTGTTCTTGAGACAGTCAACTAG
The DNA here is from genome assembly GCF_932294415.1 of Quercus robur. NCBI lineage: Eukaryota > Viridiplantae > Streptophyta > Magnoliopsida > Fagales > Fagaceae > Quercus > Quercus robur. The sequence continues at coordinate 3,730,536 of NC_065538.1, forward strand.
TTCTGATATATGTGCAAGACAATTAGCTACTACAGGAAAATTGGCTAGTGCGGGTGATTTGAATTATCCATCATTCTCAGTGGTTTTCAATTCTGATCAAGATTTGGTTAAGTATAGGAGAGTTGTGACTAATGTTGGAAGTTCAGTTGATGCAGTTTATGAGGTGAAAGTGAATGCTCCAACAGATGTTGAAATTAGTGTTTCACCAAGTAAGCTTGTGTTCAATGCAGAAAATCAGACTCAAACATATGAGATTACATTTGCAAAGGGTATTGGGTACAGTTCTGCTAGCTATGGTTCAATTGAGTGGACTGATGGAACTCACAGTGTGAGGAGTCCGGTTGCTGTTAGGGGGAGCAGTGCTTACGCAACTGACATGTGAGTTTGCATTTGGGAATTGGTTTGTCACCACCCAAGAAGGGAAGGGAGGATGGAGCATTGCAAGTGGAGGTGTTTAATGCATATTTCATGGTCATGGTCTTTGTTTTCTATCGTATTTGTAACTTATCAGCCTCTTGTACAAAATGGAATGGTCGATGAGGCACTGTAACTTAATGTTCTTGCATAAATCTGTAATTTTTATGAGTATGATCCAGCATTAATTGCAACATTGCAAGCTCTAACGAAACTCAAAACTCCAACTATTGCATATTGAGAAATGATAGTGTGATGTTAATACAATCTCACGTACAAATTCAAACTGAATTTTGAGTTTTTTGAGTTGCTAGTATCTTGGAAATCAAGAGAACAGTGTTTGATTGTCTTGGAACAATAAGTCAGATTATTTACCTGAAATGAGGCTGCTATGGAGTTGCATAAGGGAAGCATGTAGAAATCTCTACTTGTGCCTGCCTTGAACACTTCCAAAAACCAAAATATGTGCAGCTTCACATTCTTAGCCCTCGTGCCATAGGCTATTTCAGTAGCTATTTGCATAGTCTGGCTAATGCATGTAACAGAAAAAGGCATACAGCCAAATAAGTAGTTGTTCTCTTGTGAAAATTGAAGATCAATCTAGAAATAAACTAGTACAGGATTTTATTATTATTTTTTATAGTGTTGCAAATCTAAATTTTAGGCTAAACTGTACTTTACATCCTCTTAGTTTGGAGTTGTTTCTAAATTGATCTAGGGACTTTCAAAACTTTTAATTTATACCTTCGATTATTACAATGATGTCATTGTATTTCATTCATAATGATTTTTTTTTATCACATTTTCAATGTTAACCAGACCAAAAACTACGTTTTCTCCTATTTTTTAGGTAGGTTAATGGTATAAGATTCTAACATATGTTGACAATGACAAAAGGAATTCATTGAAATTGTTACAATATTTGAGAGTGTAAGCTTCAAGTTTTTATAATTAAAGGATTGATTTAAGATGAAACTTCAAATTTAAAGCGTACAAGTAATATATTCGCTTTTTATAAAGAAGCAAACTGAAAAATTAAAGAATGTTGACATGGATGTCATTATTGTGAATGTCATCACAGCCCAATCATCACAGAATTTCATGACTATTAGAATAAGGAAGTCATTATGGAGAAGGGATAAAAGAGTTTAATAAGTTTCTGTCAATTATCAAGAACAATTGGTTTTGGGAAAAGAAAAGAAAAGGTCAAGTTAGTTTATTCAAGCGATTTGGCATCAAACAGTCGCTTTGGCCGAGTGGTTAAGGCGTGTGCCTGCTAAGTACATGGGGTTTCCCCGCGAGAGTTCGAATCTCTCAGGCGACGTTTCTTTTTTCCTCATTAATTTGTAAAGTTAGAATGGTAGAAACTAGAATGTAGAAACATTTTTCACACTTCCACTACCATTATTGTGGTTGGGGACAGTTTCCATATTTAAAATAATAATAATAATAATAAAAAAAACTTTTTTATTTTTAGAAAGTAAAAGTTTTATTTTCAATCACTAATATAGGAAACATTCTTCTCCTCATTTACAAGTTGGATGGAGGATATACCACCAAATATCGCTGATGTACTTCAAGTTGATTTTACCAGCTTTCGTTAAATGAAATGCATTGTCTTTCTTCTAAAATAAATAAATAAATAAATATAGGGGTATATTTAATTTCATACATAATTTCACAACATAGGTTGATATTTTCTACCCACTATTTTTTACATGGACTTACCATTTTTTTTCCTCTACCATTCATAAGTGACAATTTAAATATTTAATCATGTTGTGAAATTGGAATACAAGCCCTCTGTATCTGTGTACCACTTTTTGTGTTCTGCTTTATGTTCTACTAATTACAACTTATCATGTATTTGTTTAATTTTCCTTATAAAATGGTCAAAGTTTAAAATGGAGAAAAATAAACACATGACAAGTTGTAATTAGTAAAATATAAAGTGGAACACAAAAAGTGATACATAGATACAGAGGATTTGTATTCGTGAAATTAGGCAAGTAGGTAGAATTGTTGTATTTCAATGAGAGACAAGTTAGACAACTACTCACTAAGCAATACATAAAGAGATGTTTGGGGGGCAAAGAGCCAAAGCAAACTTGAGAGCCCTTAAAATCCTTAAGGCCCGTTTGCTACATGTGTTTAAGTATGCATTTGGATATCACTTATTTTGTTGAAAATTAAAAACTTATTGCTGAAAATACTGTAGCAACATATTTTTTATTACTACATATTACTATTCACCCGTTTTTAGCACTTGGCTGGTCCATGAACAGGACCAGCCAAAAAATGCAACTTATACAAATGCAAACGTAATAAGCTCTACACAAACGCACCTTAAACACACATTTTTAGTTTTTAAATAACATTACACATATTTTCACACTTTTTCACTCACGTATTTCTAAAAAATCTAAAAATTGTTGTTTAAACACACGTATTTCCTAGCTAAAGTGTGTGACACTCAATTACATTGTCTTTTTACATGTGAAAACTTGGAAGAAAAGCATATTAATTTATTGAGGATCAATAGCGAAATTACATTAGCGTGTAACAAGAATGGGATGTCTCATCGACCAAATTATGAACTATGGCCTCCTTTGGAAGATCTCTTCTTTGAGACATTAATAAGCAATGGACTTGGCAGCCACGGGTTGCCCCAAATTTTGATCTCTCGCCCATCACCTATCAGCCTTGCAAAGCAATTCTCTGTATACACGTCAAAAAGTCTTCGTAATACTTATTGATTGGGACTTGGGAGAGCTACAATTATGTTAACTTGTCACTATCCCGTGCGTTGCACTGGATAGTTAAACAATATATATAGCTTGAAGGTATAATCAATTTCATGCAATTTATTTAAAAGTAATGAGGTTAAAATAAACGAGTAACGTCCCTAAAAATTACATTTGAACTAAAATGCTACGTTAATATGGCCCAGTAAGAGAATATCAACAATAAATACCATGTTAAGATTTTAGATATTACAAGTTTAAGATCTATATATTTTTTTAATAAATTTGAATTTAGAATAGGTGCTTTTAACCCAAACTTGTCTTTTCTCATTATATAAGTGTCCAAAAATGACTGAATGCACCAAATGGACCAAAGTGGACCGAATAGAACTGAATGGAACCAAAATGGATTGAATAGGAGCGAAGTGGACCGAATAAGACTGAATGGACTGCATAAGACCGAGTAAGACCCAATGGACCGAATAGGACAGTATAGGACTAAAGTGGACTGTGTAGGACCAAATTGAACCGAATGGGACCAAAGTGGACCGAATAAGAATAAAGTGGACCGATTGGACTGAATAGAACCGAAGTGTAACAAATAAGACCAACGTGAACCGAATAGACCAAATATGACCAAAGTGGACCGAATAAGACTAAGTGGGACCAAATAAAACCGAATAAGACCAAAGTGGACCGATTGGACATAATAGACCGAATATGACCGAATTGTATGAATAAAACTAAAGTGGACCGAATAGGACTGAAGTGGATCGAATAAGACTGAATGGACCGAATATAACCACAGTGGACCGAATAAGACCGAATGGACTAAATATGACTAAAATGGACCGAATAAGACCGAAGTGGACCGTAGTAGACTGAATTGACCAAAGTGGATCGAATAAGACCAAAATGGACCGAATGGGCCAAATTGCATTTGGACCAAATAAGACCTAATGGACCGAATAGGACATAGCAAGACTAAAGTGGACCAAATAATACTAAAGTGGAAATACTAGACCAAATAGGACTGAGTAAGACCAAAGTAGACCATATTGGACCATGTAAGACCGAATAGGACCATGTAAGACTGAATAGGACCAAAGTAGATTGAATATGATATTCTAGAATGATGACTAATTCAAACCTGGCAAGAAAAAAAAAAAAAAAAAAATGCAAATCAAATGTGAAATCAAAAGGAGAAGACATACTTAGAGATTTGTAGCATGCTTTAGTCTTTTTCTCCTATGCAAAAATTTAGGAACAAATAAATTTAGAGTTTAAGCTTCACAATTTTTATCATTAACATTACAAGTAGTGATTACAACATTACCTACACATCAATAAATAACAACTTTTATTAGTTCCAATCGAAATTATGGAAAAATTATGTTAGTGGATTTATTGATTCAATGAGTGTACGGTCAGTCAAAACCATTCGAAGCACAAACACGTTCAAATAGCAAAGGAAAGTAGCCATTAAAAAAAATCAAAAGAACATAATAAACGAGATAAAAGAGAAAACCATCACAACTTCACTGCTAACAAAATAAAAATGACCACAAAGTCCACAAATAGGAAAATTAATACTTTCATTAATCTCATGGAGTACTTAATACATTCTCATCCTTAAATTTGGGTCCAAAATGCTATTTTCGAAGCCTTAATAACATGTCGGCCAAAAAAAACAAAGAAAAACAATAGGGTAAATACTATCAAATAACATCATAGCACTAAAAAGTATTGAATTTCAGGTTATGCACTTTGAACTGCTGGCTTAAAACAAGCTGAGGCAAAAGAAACAATATGCAGTGTTCTTGTTGTCAACAGTTCTAGTGACCATATTTTTGGAACTCCCACTCGCTATTGTCTGCAAGTGAAAAAAAAAAAAAAGCTTAATGAGAAGTCAAAACTCACAATATCTGAAGTATGCATAGCAGATAAGGGTTAAGCCATCGCATGAAATATTAGATTGCACCACATGGCCCATGGACTAGTGGAATGTCCGGTTCCTCCTCCTATCGGAGAGAGCCATGGTTTGAACGCCCTGAGGCTCATGACCTAATGTTGTAAGCATAAAGAAATACATTAATAAATTGCCATAAAACATAGTACATACCCAATGGGCAAACTTGGCGAGTTTTCAACCATCGACTGATGCAGTGGAAGTGGAAGGCATGGTTGCAAACACCTGCAGAAAAATAAACCATGTTTGTAAATAAAACAAATTAATCACTGAAAAAACCAAGGCACATATTAACAAATCAATTTTCACATTAAGAAAAATAAATTGGTCATCATCAGGCATATGATGACAAAGAAGATCCTTCTCAAGGTAAAACTCCCAAGTTATTAAACTTTGAATCAAAACTTCAATGAGTAATGCACAATTTACTGTCAGACTACCTGCCAAAAGTTGGGGAAACTTAGACACAAAGCTTGAGAATATATATATATCTATGGGAAGACATAGGTCATAATTGGGATCCTAATGTTGACAGAACTATAATGTTGCAAACAGATACTTAAATTAACCAATAAAACAGAAGTTCTTCCTCAAAACTACAGAGTGACACCTGCACAAACAAAGTAACAAACTATCAACATCCCACTACTAGGGCCTTCTCTTCCCAATCAAACCGCCAACTCAGACTCCAGTTTGTCCTTAAAGTTGAAGGGGGTGTTTAGACTTTAGACCATCCTCAGTTTGGACACAGTAATTACTAAGAATACAGTGGGCTATGGAAAGATACACCGGAAAAACAAGATGAAGAGGATATTTAACAATCCTCAGTTTGGATAGAGTCAATTAATGAAAATGCAGCAGCATATGTAAAACACCATTGTCCTAAAAAAAAAAAAACTAAAATAATCCTTGCCAGGATTCAAGAAAACCAAAAATTCCTGACCATGAAACCACTTTTCCCTCCCCTATGCTTGGAGTAGTATATTTATTTTTTAAATTAATAAATGAGGCTCTTGTCCATGAAGAAAACTGCTGATAAAAAGGACTTCCCTCATAGCGCTTAAACTTGGTGAAGAAAATAAAAATTACTTTCTTCTAGCAGACTACATATATAAGCGTCGAATTCTTCAATAGTTAATACTGATCACAAAATTTGGTGATGGACACTCATAAGGAATCTGTCATTCTATGCCTATTTGGCTACGGCTGTGCCGATAAAAAGAACAAAAACATTCCAAAAATAAGACTAAATTCTAATCTTAAATTTCAGATCCCAAGTGCCTTATCTAGGCATATGCACTAACAGAAATTGATAATTAAAGTATCAACCCTGATTGAGCCACTGCATATGAAACAAAGTTACCAAATTAAATGGGCCAAATCTGATTGATAGTGCATAGTTACAATAAATATCAAGCAGTCACACTCCTAGAGTATGATTACCAAAGCTAGAAAGATAATAGTACATGAATTTCAGACTTTTAGAGTATGATTATTTATTGTGATGTCCTCAAATTCATAAACTTTGCTCATTTCGCAATACCTCGATATTATCTGAGGTATAAAAGAAGAAAATTTTCAAATGCTAACACTCAAATTTCAAAGATGTTTAAACCCCAACCATTACTAGAAGTTTCACTAGATCCTTAAGTGATAATCTTCAAATTAGCTTATAAACAAACTGAATCTATACACCTCGGAGCTCCCATTATTCACTCCAACTCCAACTTCGAAGAGTAAACAAAATTTCCCATAATCTAATTTAAAAACTCAACAATTCACAGAAATAAAAGCCAATGACATGCAAAGTGTGTAATGGACCGACATATTTAAGCAAAAAAACCACACTACATCATTGGACAGTTTTAATATCCCAACATATCCACTTTGCGAGATGTAATCAAAGCCCGAAATCCTAATCACACATGGCTATAAGTAATATCCCAACAAAAACAAGGAGACCAATTTCACACACTAATCCAATTGGGGTTATACACATTTAACCAATTCAAGACCAAATACTCGCATAACATTGTGACTAACATATCATATGAAAACAAAACAAAAACTAAAAAAAAGAAACACCTTATACGGAGATTGCAACACAGTTCACACATATTAATACTTCCCAAAACAAAACATCACTCCATTGTGGTTATTACTTAAAAAAAAACCAAGTTAGCAGACCAACAAAAACCCATTTATTAATCACATACTCCCATTATTTTTCATATCTCACTTTTTTTTTTGGGGTAAGATTACACAAATATTCATAAGAACAAGAAAAAAAGAAAAAGAAAAAAAGAATAAGGTTAGTTCTTACCCCAAGCAACAGTGCATTCCTCGCTAGTAGCACTAGCCTGATTTGCCTGGCACTCAATGCCTAATCAAAACCCCATATTAGAAAAAACCCAAAAAAAATTAAAACTAAAAAAAAAATAAAAAAAAAAAGTTCAAAATTAGGGGTTACATACAAAGATCCATGATGTGGTTCCTACAGATGGCACAGTTATCGACCACAATATCTGCAATCAAACAAAACCAACAAATTAAGCAACCAAATTCAGACAAAAAAATAAAAAGAAATAAGAAGGGAAAATTGATAAGAGAAATAACCCCAAGCCCAGAGAGAAACGGCGTTCCACTTTTTGATTTCGAAGCGTTTGTTGTTTTTCTTAAAAGAAGAGGAAGAGGAAGAAGCCAGAAGGGCTGAGCTTGAGGAGGCGGGCTCGGCCACGGCCTCGGGTTCGGTGTTGGCTGGAACCATGGTCACGTCTGTGTCTGCGTCTGTTTCCATTGCTTTTTTCGCTGTGAGACTTGGGAGAGAAAGATGTGGGATTCGGTTTTCCCAGGTAAAAGTAGGAGAGAAAATTCTGAGTACTGAGGAGTAGTGTGTATACAACGCTCGCTGAATCTGATGACAATTATACGGAAAAAAAAAAAAAACAAAAGTCGGTTATACATGGCAAGACGGACTGACCTGATTCGAACTCGAATTAAATATGGGCCAAACCGGCTAATCTGTTACTCAATCCGTTTTTTAAACTTCTTTTTTCTTAAAATTTATTTTCTCACCATTGTGTAACAAGGCGTGATCATTCTTTTAACTATAAATGTTTGTAGGGGTGTGGAGTTTTAAGGGTCAGAGTTTAAGTCTCCAAGAGGAAACTTCACATATATGTATATTTAGATTAAACTAGAGTATAATTTTATCCTAATTTATTCCTATCCTAATTTATTCCCTCTATCCTAATTTGTTTATCCTTTATTTCATTTTGAGATGTCCCAAAATATTGTTCTATTTCTACAAATAAAAATTATAAATTTACTAATGTTCCTATTATATCCCTACTTTATTTTCAAAACCATTTTAAAAAAAAAACTAACAATATTTAAAAAATCAATTTAATTGGGGCACCTTCTTAGTTGCCTCATTAAGAATAACTCTTTAAAAAAAATTGATAAATTTATTTAAAAGTAGTTTTGTAAACTTATACACATTTTTATAAGGTAGATAAGAAAATTAGTGATATTTTCTTAAAAAATTTGACTTTTCAAATAAGACAAACAAATACGAACTTGAGTTAAATATGAACCAACTGGTTTTACTTCTTCTGTTTTTTGGGGTGGGCCAACTAGATCCAAAGACCGGCTAATCTGTGACCCAATCTATTTTTAAACTTCTTTTTCCCTAGAAATTATTTAAAAACTACGTAGAAAAGTGTACTAGATTGCTAAGTGCATAACATTATCACAAAGGCACAATTAGCTTGTGTGTGCCCCCATTTATTAAAAAAATAAAGAGGTAAATGAAAGGGGAAAAAGAAAAAAGAAAAAACAAAAACAAAAACAAAAGGAAGAACTAAAGCAACTACTGTATTGCTCGGTGTCTACACTACTAAGCAGGAAGCACTAACCTTATAACAGAGTAACATAACACTAAGTAAGTTAAGACTACTAAGTCTATTACTAACACACTAAAGTCCAAGTTTGTCTAACTAGCACAAAGTGACAAACACAAAGGTTGTGGTATTTTTTTAATAATGAAATTATAATGTTGTGTCGTATTTTTTTTAATTGCAATTCTTTTAACAATGAGGAATTTGAGCATTATGAAAATTCTTGTAGTGCCAAAAAAAGAAAAAAAAAAGAAAAAGAAAACCTCAATTGGATTTGTACATAGAAGAGCCTAGACTTAGCAAAAAGCAAAATTCAAAATAAGAAGTTCAAAATTACAATCAATTTCTAGAGCTCTCTTTAATGGCACAGGAACTAATGAGCATTCCTATAATTATTGTTGCATCTGAATCAAGTTTTAGTATAGGAAAAAAATTATTACTCCATATCGATCATGTCTTTTGCCTGAGAAAGTGGAAGCTACGTTGTGCACTAAAGGTTGGTTATATGGATTTGAAGGTATTTTAAATTATTAGTAGAGTCATAGAAATTATACATTTTTAAATCTTTATTGATAAGCTTTGATTTGCTTTCATGGTACACTTAAGTTATATTAAAATATTTATATTGTAGATGAAGATATTGATAAAATTGGCCAACTTGAGTTACAAGTTGCAAGTACGAATATTTGTAGTGTTGAATCTATTACCAACGTTGAGTAAAATGAGCTATAATTCTTATAAAATTTTTACTTGTTCTTATTTACTTAAATTGTAATGTTTATTTTTAGAGCTTTTTTAAAAATTTAGTTTATCTTTCTATATAATCTAACTTTATTATTATTTTAAATGCAAAATGAATTTGTGCACTTAATAAGGCAGATAACTTGACATGGTCCATGACATTTAGTTTTGTATTTTTTTTTTTTTTTTGGTTCTTTTATGGTAATGATATCATTAGTGAACTTTGAATTTGAAGAATGTAGAGACTTTTAGTCATGCTCAAAAGTCAAAACTATCAGAATTGCAAGGATATGGAAGGCTTTATGTTTTTTGGTTTGTTTATTTTTTTCCCCTTCATATGTATAATAGTAAGTTAGTAACAAATGGTCTAACTATTTGATATGATTCATTCATTCTAAAAATTTGGCATTTATTTGTTTTTTTTTAATGTGAAAAATATGGGCCAACCTAACCTACAAATCAATTGACTCAGCCTGTTTTCAATCCGTTTGAAATGACCCATTTTTTACCCGACCCATTTTAATTTGCAACCCAATTGACCGGACCCAAACTCAACTTGACCCAACCATTTGCCATGTCTAGGTGTGATTTTTTAAAAGAGACTCTTCAACTAGGGAGAATTGAATATTAATTCAATTAACAGGACACAAAAATGGATATTTTTATTAATTATTAACTGACATTGTTTTTCTTATACAACAATTATAATATGTAATATCCGCTCGTTATGAAAAAAATTTGTCATGATATAAGAGCTGAGCTGATTACTAATATACTTTTTTTTATTGCAAATTAATCATGATATATCATTTTAACAATTTGCGGAAAAAAAAGAGTTATGTTAATTACTATTTTAATATGTAATTATGGATACTTGTAATCATATTAGCACTTGTGTTTATTTTCAAGGATTTTTAATGAATTATTAATAAAAACGTAAAAAGCAAAGAAAGTTAAGTATTACACTCAAATCTTCAAAAAATATGTATTTTACAAAGAAATTAGACAGAGATTTTGTATATTTTCACTTAAATTTTATTTTAATTTCAATTTTAATGTATTTTATTAAAATTATAGATAAAACATGAATTTATGAAGAGTAAATAATATTTTGCTCACAAAAAATTTAGAATATATGTTTAAAAAAAAGGAGTCATAAGTTAATTATAAAATTGTCAGAATATTAATTCAGTGAATAATTAAGGAGAGGTGCTACATCTACATCATTTTTACAATATTTTCACAACAAATTATAGGTGGTTAGTTGTTATTGGTTCAAATTTGAACTTAACACTAAGATTACTTTTTTGTCTCAACAACAACAACTAGTAACAACTTGCCACTTAAGATTTGTTGTAAAAATATTGTGGACATATCATTTCTCATAATTAAGGGGGTTTCATAAAAGAAGAAGAAGAGAGAATAATTAAGGTGGGAGCATATATATATATATATATATATAATAGTGCTTTAATTTGTTTCCAAATAAAGATCGTCAATGTGCTCATCTTAGAATATATGAGCTAATGGTTAGGTATCATGTTGCCATTATGTCTTCAATGGTTGAACTGGGTGTGGCCTCTATAGGTCCATTGACAATTACTTTTGTGTTTGCTTTCATGGTTGGGGTATAGATGTCATCATGATGAGGTTTTCTGTCAAGAAAGTGGAATAATAATGGTTACCAATAGATATTTATGAAGGAGGAAAAGGATGTCCATTGGTTAATGGACTCAATGCATACAAGGAATCCTTGGGGATATGAACCCAGTTACCAAGTTGGCACAAAAAAAACAATTCAACCAAAAGTTCACATCATTGGGTTAAACAATAATAATGGGATGAAAATCAATAATAATTTACTTTTAAGTGCAGTGGGTTAAACAATAATAATGGGATGAAAATCAATAATAATTTAATTTTAAGTGCAGTGAAATTTATCTTTTTGTTGAATATGTTTTACTGAAAGTTCACACCATTAGGTTAAACAGTAATAACGGGATGAAAATCAATAATAATTTACTTTTAAGTGCAGTGAAATTTAACTTTTTGTTGTATATGTTTTACTGAAAGCATGTTAAAGTAATTTCACTTTTTGTTGAATTTGTTTTACTGAAAACATGTTAAAGTATACTTGTACCTTAATAAAATTTAAAAAAAAAAAAAGTTTAAAAAACTATACCAAAAAAATTAAATTTTTTTTGTTGAATACGTTTTACTTTTAAGTGTGGTGAACTTATTTAATTTTTTGTTGAAAACGTTTTACTGAAAGTATGCTAAAGTATACTTGTACCTTAATAAATTTAAAAATGTAAAAAAAAAAAAAGTGAGGTTTTAAAAAACTATAAAAAAAAAAACTAAATTTTTTTGCTGAAAGTATTATAGATAAATGTAAAAATTAATTGAAATAGTACAGTGAGACTCATAAATAGTATCAAAAAGTACAGTAAGTCCCATAAATAATAGTAAAAATAAACTGAATAGTAAAATAAGTTAGCTTTTTAATTTTTGCCAAACAACAAATAATGTGAAAATGGTTGTGCACTTAAACATTTTTGTGTAGGGTTTTGTGTCATTTTCTTTTGAAACACAATTCTCTTCTGCCCATAATGTAAGCCCATGCACTGCCTTTTGTAAGAGCAAATGGTATTGTACCCATATATACACTGTTCTTAAGTGGGTGTGCAAAAGCCCATTTGTTGAGATATCAAGGCCCAACTAGCTAAATTTCAGTATAGGGATTTTGTGTATAAGGACAAAATTTAGCTACAGAATTGGTTGCAATTTAAGATTATAACCTTATTCAATATTTTTTTTTTGGAGCTAAATTTTGATAAATCTACCATTGGATTATATTTTCTTCTTTTATCCTCCATACTTCCAAAATTTATAGAAAATTAAAGATTAATAGTTATGTCATCAATAAATTGTTTAAATTACAAGTTTTCGTAGTTTAAAATTATGCATAAAATATAATTTTATAGATTATATAATAAATAATATCCAATTGGCCCAAAATTGAAAATTTGACATGTGTATTAAGAACGTAAAGAACATACAATCCAACTACTAGATTTTCGAAGTATGTAGTAATTTTAATGATATTGAGTAAGGTTACACAATTTTATAGCTAAATTTTGTCATTTTTAGAAACACAATTCTTTTCGGCCCATAATGTAAGCCCATGTACTGCCTTTTGTAAAAGCAAATGATACTGTATCCATTTTTCTCTGTTCTTAAGTGGGTGTACAAAAGCCCACTTGACAATAAAAGGACTACTTAGGGTTATCAAGGCCCAGCTAGCTGAATTTTAGTACTGGGATTTTGTGTCTATTGTTAGAAACACAATTCTTTTTAGCCCATAATGTAAGCCCATGTACTGCCTTTTGTAAAAGCAAATGATACTGTATCCATTTTTCTTTGTTCCAAAGTGGGTGTGCAAAAGCCCATTTGTCAATACAAGGACTTCGTAGGGATATCAAGGCCCAGCTAGCTGAATGTACTGAGATTTTTGTGTCCATTTTTAGAAAACTAATTTAAACAAAAAGTGAGCTTTTAAAATATTTTGTAGAAATATAAGTAGAAAAAAAAAGTCAAAAAGTTTCATTTTATTTATATTAGTAGTCATTAACTCTTGTAATATACGGAAATTTAACCATATGTTTAGAGAAGATCAACCAAAATTTAATTAGAATTTTCGTATATTACAAGAGTTAATAAATTTTAAAAAGAAAGAAAAATCTTGCCAAATTTAATTAGAATTTGTTTAAATAATATCAACCATAATTTAATCAAATTTTTTTTAATTTTATTGGGTTGTTTTATCCAAAAAGACGGCGAGCCCTAATTATTTAAACTTATGTACCTAAAAATATTTTACAACTCCAAAAAGCAAATTAGAATATATTTTATGATGATACATGAAAAATGGGAGTTTTTAAAAGTCTATGCGGCAACATTGGAAGAAGTTAACAAAATGTCACATACATTCATTTTATGTATGTAGGGTCACGTTTTGGGGCCCAGGCCCAACAGGTAGGTGGTTTTGGCCTAAGGAGCCATAGACAATGAATTTGTAGAGAGCGGGTTACAGAACTAGACCCTAACAAAGTAAGTGTTAGTTACTTTGGGCCATACAACAATTGAACATAAGAAAATCTCCTTCATGTCCATTGGATATTCGGTCCGAGGAGACGTATGGGTGCACCTCTGTTCTTGATCAAAGGCTATGGTCTTTCTCTCATTCTTCTGCTTTCAGTTCCTCTTTTTTCCGGTCCTATTCTTCATGGGGATTCCCTTCTCTTATATAGCCCCTTTGAAGTCATCAGAACCTTATACTTGTTGATCATTTGGACCTTCACTTGAGTGTCCGTCCTATCGGACATCTCCCCTATCTTTCTATGAGTTGTAGTGGCCAAGATAATACTGTTCGCTTGTCCTCTCCACATTAATGCGGCTAGAAAAGTAGCTGCCCTGCATTTAATGTGGCAGCTGTAGTCTCTCCCTTGACATCCTATACTCTCTTCCCTCTCCCGGGCTTGTGGGACTCATCCCTGTTTCTAATACTCGTTGGAGTGATTCTTTATTACTGGTAGGGTGCATGTTTGAGCCATACTTGGCATGTCCGAGGAGACATTCCTCCTCGGACCGCCTTTTAAACAAGTTTGGGCCCGTAAGAATTGGGCTGGGAGCCCTTTTGGTGCCCACACTTTCTCCTCAAACGTGGTCAAATTCTATATGGGGACCAAGGCCCATTGTTTGATCTGTGGACTTTATCCCTACAATGTACATTATAGATTAATAAAATTGATTCTTAATATATATATATATATATATATATGTTTTGTCCTTCTATAATAAAATTTTGAACATGCTGATCCAATATTTTTTTAAGCACAACTAAAATAAATTTGAATATGATCCTCTTACCAACAGTTTGACATTTTTAAACAAAACAAAAAGCCCAACAACAAACTAATTTGATCTTAAACCTTAAAAAAAAAAAAAAAATTGTTGTTAAATTTGAATGTGCTTTTAATTTGTTATTTGTTGAGTGGGGGCTGGGAGCGTGGGACAGGCTGAGAGTGATTGAGTGCAAACAAAAGTAAGTATTAACACAACACAAATTTTCTTAGTATTCAATTGGGAATATCTTATATAACTTTTTGCTGAAAATATAAAATAAATAGGGACCCACATGGGACCTGCAAATAGTAGAAAAAAGAAGTAATAAGCTGACTTATAATCTAGACCCAAACGCACACATAATACAATTACAAAGAATAATAGTTATCAAAGTTGAATTGAATGGTTAAAAATTTTTGCAACCGCCACTGTCAAAAGTAAAATATGAAAGTGAGACTACAATAGACCAGGAATGTAGGATTATGTAAGGGAAAAGGAATAAAACACATCAATGAGTGGAGGGGAAGAAAAATTATATTTAAAATTGTTAGGACATATGTGTTTCACATGTTAAGAATATATGTCATGATTTTATGTAATTGGCTTATCATTTGACAAAACGCACTTTACTTATATTCGGGTAGATTTAGGATGTGTTTAAATACTTCAAGAAATCATGTTTCAAGATAAAGTGTTGAAGCCTTCAAGTCTGTCCAAGAAAACAAGTTGATAGTGCAAATTCATTAAAACTCGATAGTTGCATCTATCGAGCTTAAGAAAGCTGTTCAAAACCCAGTGTGCTCGACACCTACTTGACACCTCCTATCTGTCAAGGTTTAAGATTTTCAGAATTCAAATCTGATTTTATTGGGATCCGTGAATATGTCTTTGGGCTTTCTTTTATCCTAACCCTAGACATATAAAAGGATTGTTTTAAGGGCCGTTAAACAGTTCACAAGTTGCACAAGTATTGAGCAAACTCTGTTCAAGCAAATTGTGACCGGAGACGAAGTTCTTGCCCTAATTCATCTCTTTCTCTTGAAGAAGTTATTGTGTATGTGCACCGTAGGGTTTTGTGACTAAGTATCTTCTTGATCTTTATCGTGTGGATGAATTGAAGAACTTTGCAACCAACAACCTTCTTAGTTGGCGATTGAAGTCGCGTACTGGAATCCACGCAATTGGTTAGTCATGTACTTGGGAGTCGTGTATCAGAAAGGGGAACTGTCACTACAAAACAAGTCCAATTGGGTATTGGGGTAAGGGTTCAATTGTAGGTTGGTAAAGTACTTGGGATTCCTTTACTTGTAATTGCTTGTTGTGATAATAGTAGAGTTTTGGGAGTGATGACTTGAAAATCACCCGGTGGGGTTTTTGCCGTTAGGTTTTCCCCATTCGTAAACAAATATTGTGTTATTTATTTTCCGCTGCATAATTAGTTTATTGGTGATTTGTTTGTGCTACCACGTTTTTGCATGATAAATTGATTAATTAATAACTTGACTAATTAATTAATTAATTAATTAATTTCTATCACAAGGGGTCATTTAGTTTGTGGCTTATCAAGTGGTATCAGAGCAGGCACACTCTGATTAGGGTTTAATTTTTGTTGTGTTGATCCATTGACCCTTGTTTGTCATGGATAGAGGACAGTCATTAATCATACCTCGTTTATTTGATGGCACTAACTATGCATACTATAAAGTGTGCACGAGAGATTTCTTGTAGTCTTTAGATGAGAAAGTGTAGCAAGCTGTGAAGATAGGCTGGACTAAGCCTACAGAAGCGCTAGCCGACTGGGATGATGCCAAGATTAAGGCGGCAAACTACAACAGCAGAGCATTGAATGCATTATTCAGTGGAGTCACCAATGAGGAGTTCAAGAAGATATCCTCAACTGAAACTGCCAAGGAGGTTTGGACCATCCTCCAGATAACCTATGAGGGTACAAAGGCTGTAAAAGATTCAAAACTTCAGAGGCTCACTACAAGCTTTGAAGAGATAAAAATGGAGGAGGATGAGTCTTTCGATGAGTTCTATGCCATGTTAAAGGACATAGTGAACTCAACCTTCAATCTTGGGGAAACCATTCATGAACCCAAGATTGTAAGGAAGGTGCTCAGATCTCTACCTGAGAGATTTCATGCCAAGATCACGGCAATAGAGGAATCAAAGGATATTGATAAGATTCCTTTGACTGAGCTGGTTGGAAACTTGCAGACCTACGAGCTAGGGTTAACAAGGATTGGCAAGACAAGTAAAGGCAAGAGCATGGCATTGAAGGCCAAGAGTAGTGAGACAGATAAGTCTTCTGATGATGAAGATTCCAAGATGAAGTCCTACATCACCAAGCAGTTTAAGAAGTTTATGAAGAATGCCAATGGAAAGGGTTTTGACAAGGATCGCAGGCAATCTAGTTCTTCTCAGTTTAAAGGCCAAGATAAAGGGAAGAAGGATGCTAAGGAAGGTGGTCAGTACACTGTTCCCGCAGAACCTAAGTGCTTTGGCTGTCAAGGTTTCGGTTACATGAAAAATGAGTGTCCTACATATCTCAAGAGCATTGGGAAGAGCAAGGCACTTGCTATTACCCTAAGTGACACCGAGCCTGAGGATGATTCCGACAATGAGGATGACAGAATCTTAAATGCCTTCATGACCACTGTTGATCCTACTGATGGGATTGTTGAAGATGTGGTTGAAGAGGAGGAATTGGTGGAATCCAAATTTGAGAAGATGGATGATCAAGATGACATGCATACAGCCTATGAGAAGTTGTACAAGCTTTCTGAGAAGCATGAGAAACTATATAGGCTAACCACCAAGAAGCTCAGTAATGTGGAACTTGATCGTGAGGAGCTTTCCACAAAATTTGATGAAGCTAATCAGACTATTGGAGCACTGAGGTTCGAGAATAATTTCTTGGCTGAGAAGACCAAGAAGCTTGAAGCGGAGCTGTTTCAAGTCAGAGCTCAATTGGAGAGGACTTCAAGTGCAAAGCTTGATGATATGCTCATCTTTCAGAAATCTACTTCAGATCGAACAGGTTTAGGGTATGGTCTTTCTTCTTCTAATACTGCTTCTACTAGTACTACTGTTTTTGTTCCTCCTGCTAGTAATGTTAAAATTGAGAACAATGAGAGTAAAACTGAATTAGCTAGTGAGAACATAGATAAGGGTAAATCTATCTTAGGAGCACCCCCTAAGCTTGAGAAGAAAGATGTTAAAAACTTAGGGCTAAGAAGGCTAACTCTCAAAAGCCTAAACAAAAGAAGTAGTATCTCTGTCATCATTGTGGAGCTGTCGGTCATACTCGACCAAATTGCTACAAGTGGCTTGCCACTCAACAGAGCAATGTCATGACAGCATCTGGGAACCAGAATCAGTTTCAATCCTCTCTTGCTTCCCTTGGAGATTGTAGGGGCCTTTTGTGCGTATTGTGCGTTGGGCTAGGCTGCCTCTTGCGGTAATAGGCCCGAATGTTTTCTGAGTAAGGGAATTGGGGCTGGTCTAATTGTAACTCAACTTGGGCCGGTTTGTGCACAAACTTATGCCTTGTCTGCCAGGAGTAGGCTTATGGCAAGCAGAACTGTTTCAGATGAGTTACGACAGGCAGATATAATAACAATAACCAAAACAGAGTATTTTGACTATTTAAATAAATGACTATGTAATCCCTACTTATAAAGCATGATTACAATTGTGATAATGTCATTCATAGAGAAAGTAAAGGAGAAAGAAAATAATATGAACTAATCAAGAATGGGCACAAATCAAGTTTTAAATTTAGTCTGCTGAAGCAAAACCAAAGAGGGGAGAACGCCTCTTCTCAATGCAAATAATCTCCTAGGAAAAGATTCTGCCGTGGGGATTAATGGCTTTGAGTGAGTCGGACCTGAATGGTTATTGCTCAAAAGGAGTCCTTCTTACATTTTGGAAAGAGAGCAGGATTTGAAGGGGGAGAGAGGGAAACCGACTTACTGGTGCATGCCCACTGTATTACCTCTCATTTTTCCTTAATTTCCTCTCTTTTCTTCTTTGTTTTCTTTCTTATCTTTTTTCTTTTCTTTTACTCTGTTTTTCTTTTTACTCTGTGAATGCTCTGTTTTTCGATCATTTTTTCAGGGCACAGCAAGGGCCCTTTTATAGTGCCTGCCGTAACCAACGTTTTACCACTTTACCCCTTAACCGCCTTTATCTGGTCTGGGCGTACTTGCTGACCACCACGTCTGTGCGACATTCACCCTTGCTAGACAAAGGCAGGTTTGTTTCGTTCCTCAGTCTACCGTAGCACTTCTTTCCTGCCACGGTATAAATGCGTTCTCTCTTTTTCCCTCAAGGCATGCACCCAACGGTTCCCCCCTCAAATTTGCCTCTTTTGGGTGGTCTGTCATTCCAGCAGGACGTACCTCCCAAAAGGGCTTTGGCAGGGGCCGCAAAATAGATCTTTTCCCCTCTCCCTACCACCAAACCATACCCCCCTTTACCTCTTACCTCTGGCCCATGGCCCCACCACGTCCTATATTGGCTGGGTACAGGCTGGTGGTGCCTGGGCCTTGCGCGTGCTTCCCTTTCAGATATGTCCAAGAGTCTGCCTGCTGCTCATGCGTCTGCCATGATCTGGAGACTCTCCGTTTGTGTTTTCTGACATTTTATGTGGGCTTTTCTTTGGTTTCCCGCTCCATTCAAGAGCTGAGCTTTGTCTGATGATGGGCCTTACATTTCTTTGGTCCACTCTTGATTTTCTTTATTTCTTGCAACGTTGAACTGTTATTCCTGCCGTAATAACTTAATCCTGCTGAACTTATTTTGGGCCAGTCGTTTATTCCTTTTCTCAGTGGCTTGTCATGGACACTGTTTTGCTTTTACTTATGGGCTCCTATGTCCCTTTGGGCTTTTCTTTGGGCATCCACGGCCTGATTGCTTTCTTTGGGCTTCCTCGGCCCGTTTGCTTAATTCCACACTCCTATGGGCTTTTTACTAACTTCATTGGGCTTCCCCGGCCCAATAATCTTATTCTCATCCTTAGGGTATATGGGCCTGCCATAAACCCCTTACTCTCTTAATTTGCATTGTCTTGGGTCTGCGGCGGCCCTTTCTCGCTTTTCTACCTCATACACTGCCCATGGGATGCTATTTTTTTCTTTCCTGACTTCTTTGAGCCCGCTTGCCTCTTCAAGACCCATTTGTTTATTTGTTGGGCCTGTGATCCATTATTCCTACCGCTTGGGCCTAATGGTTTTTTGTTATCTACTTTGTCAATTCTTTGTTGCCCTTATTATTGAGCTTCCTTTCTGTCTGCCTGGGCTTTCACAAATGGCCCTCAACAGAGATCTTCTTAAAGCCCTTATGTTCCTTTCGAACTTGAATGGTTTTTTCCCCTCACCGCCAGTTCAAGGGTTTAATCAAAGGAAAGGTTCTTCCAAGGTGTGGTAGGAAAAGGGCTCCAAGTGATTCTATCACTTTTTTCTCTCTCTTCTTGTTTTTGTGTGTGCATTACTTATGTGTTTTGCTTTCAAGTTTTGAGTCAATCTAGTTTTTATGCTTTGGTTGTTTAACATGTTTTTGTTTTCTTTTCAGTTTTTGTTTTGTTTTGTTTTTTATATAAAAATAAAAAAAAAATTGAAAAATAAGAAATATATAAAAACAGTGTGTGTTTTGTGTACTTTGGTACTTGTGTACCTTGGATGGCCATTGAAACAAAGTCTTCTAAACTTTGTATTTTTTGTAGCTTAGATGAGTATCTCTATGCACAACTAAGCAAATGAGTTTTGTGGCTCTTGTTTGTGATGAGTAAGATTAAGTTGTCTCTTGTACTTAACACTCATATCACTCTTTTTGACGGGAAGGACTAAAAAATTCTAAGAGAAAGACATTAATAACCATCTCATCACTGTTGCCCACCAATCATAATATGACACCTGTATGCTTCGGCATAGCAAAAGTGCAGTGTCAATGACATTTGTGTGCTTAGGCATAAGAAAATTGAAATGTCAAATATTATTGGGTATTTATTTTCTCTCTCTAATATGCCCATGCATGATATGCTTAAAAGAAAAATATGCAAAGAAAAATCAAAAGCAAAAAGATCAAAAATACTTTAAAAAAATGATTACAAGCGTATATTCTAGGAGATGTGGGAGTTATAAGATGTACCTTGAAGGTGATAGTCCCTATCAAGCAGTTATGATTGTGTGTGAGTTAAATTGATTTTCTTATATCCTAAATCGTCATAACATGTATACACTTATACAATCTTGCGATGTTTTTTCACACACAACAAGCAATATTCTTTGCCATTCTTGATACATGTGCAGGTACAATGTGATTTGGCCATCACAAGGTTTTACATGTGTTAATGTATGCTCACTAAACTGTCTTGATTGTTTTTGAAATATAAAATTGGTTAGACTTGTTTATAGTGTGTGTGTGTTTCTTTTGGAAGATCCATGTGCTTAAATTTTTTATTGAGAGATGATTTTGAGAGTTTAATATGTTGATTGGATCAGTGGTTGAGTTGCATGTTGGATTGCATTCATGTCTATGTTTTTCACATCTCGAAAAACTGATTTTAAATGCTGGCTCGACACCTCCTTGATACCTCCTCGATACCTTGCTGTCTATCAAGCTTCTTTAGCTTTTTCTAATCACAATCCCGACAGCTTCTCGATACCTGGTGGATCGATCGAGAATGGCTCTGCATCATCGATAGCTTCTCGACACCTAGTGGATCAATCGAGCTTCTATTCTTGGTTCTGTTGGGGTGTTCCTTGACACCTCCTCAATACCTCAGCTGTCGACGACCATCTTCTCGACACCTCCCTCGACAGATATCTCGATACCTCTCGATACCTGCATCTATCGAGATTTACTGCTGGCACTATTTAAGCTCCCTGTGCGATCCGGAACCCATTTCACTCGATCTCTCTCTTGATACTTCTCTCTTTTCTCTCCCAAACGTTCTCATCTCACTCCAATCTTTGTTCCTCAAGGATTCTTCAAGCTTTTTCAAGAATTTCTTCACTTGGTAAGCTTCTAATCCTTTCACATTCATGCATTTCATGTTTTGAAACCTAGGTTTTGAGTTTTTTGAAAAATTTTGGGGTTTTTCAAAATTGACAAGTTATTATTGAAATTTTGGGATGGGTTTTCACTTAAATGAGTTTAAAACCTCATACATTGCATCACATTAGCATTATAATGGTATTGTCATGCATTTAGATGTGTGTTATCTGTTTGTGTGCTGATAGGTTTGGATTGGGCTGAGCCCATGATGCAATTTTTTTTGCATGTCACATGTTCATGCATTTCCCATGCATACGTACTCTTTTTCAATATACTTGTTGTATTTGAAATTGTTTGGGACTTTTCTGATTGTCTTTCCTTTCTTTCCCTCTCTTTCTATTTACGTTAGTCGTGTCTATGACACCTAAGTGTAAATCCACTCTAGCCCAAAACCCTCTTCGTTCCGGAGCTTCTTCATCATTTGATTCTACACTATCTCATATTCGGTTCCGTGATGATGATGCCTTCAAGGCATTTTTGGAGAACTTTTCTAGACGAGGCATTCATTCGGAACGCCAAGTCATTCTGTCGGACTTTGTCGACACCGACCTTCCCTCTGTCATTCACAGTAAGGGATGGGAGTCACTGTGTGACATCCTGGTCACCTGTCTTCTCGTGCTTATCCAGGAGTTTTACTCCAACATGCATGGGATTGATCGGTTAATACCTCTTTTCTTCACTCGCGTCTGAGGTACGCGCATTCCTATCACACCGCAACTTGTTGCGGATGTGCTTCGGGTCCCTAGGATAGAGTTTCTTGACTATCCTAGTTGTGTGCGTCTGAGAATTGTGTCCAGGGATGAGCTCATGTCTGCTTTCTGTGAGTGCCCTTCTGTTTGGGGTGAGTGTCTGTTTACACCATGTTGACCTTTTGCTAAAGGTCCTAGATTCATGAACATGGTGATGACCTTTGTTTTGCATCCACTCTTTCACTACAACTCCATTACAGAGCCTCGTGCTCGATTTTTGTTATCTCTTCTTGAGCATCCTACTATAGATTTCCCTTCTCATTTCATTCTGTCTATTATAGATGTTCATCTAGATTCGGCGTCCTGTGATAAGCTCATCTTTCCTTTCGCTATCACGAGAATCTTACGCCATTTTTCCATTCCTTTTCCCTTTTTCGACCATTTCACAGTCATGTGTGCCATAGATTACGCTACCGTTAAACGTAGCGAGGCCCAGCTTTGGTCGCGGCAGTTGGATTCAGCAGCTCCTCCCTCTCGTTCAGCTCTATCCCGTTCTGCCCATCTACATCCGCTCCTCCCTCTTCTTCAGGCGATGTGACTTTAGGAGACATCATGGCGCAGCTATAGCGCATGGATGCTCGCCTAGATACACTCTTTACGGAGTTGTATCAGGTGAATGTTCGTGTCGGTCGTATTGCACAGTGACAGGCGTCCATGGGTGGTTTTGCTCCTGAGGTTACTCCTTCACCACCTTCTCCCGTGGCTTCTGATTTTGAGGATGTGGATGATTGTGATGACGATGATACTTCGAATGATGCTGATGGAGATGCTAGCTCTACCGCTGAGATGTCTACTTGACACTCTTACCTTTTGTCACTCGTGACAAAAAGGGGGAGTAGTTTTGATATGAGAGTAGTCATTCTTAGGGGGAGAGTTAGTATAGGACCATTTTATTAGGGGGAGTGTTGATATGTTTTGAGGGATGTAGTGAGGATAGTATGTATCTTTTCTTTTCTTGAGGATAGTATGTATCTTTTCTTTTCTTTCTTTTTAGATACATTATTCTTGTACATGAGGTCTTGTGACCATTTATAGACATACTTTGTTCTTATCTCCTTATTTATGTTGATGTATGTCTTTCTTTCATCTACCCTTTCATGTGTTGTTTCTTTTCTCCCTTAATACACATGTTTCTTATACTTGTATGCAATCTATTATTTCTGTTGCACAAGCATTGAGCAAACTCTATTCAAGCAAATTGTGACCGGAGACGAAGTTCTTGCCCTAGTTCATCTCTTTCTCTTGAAGAAGTTGTTGTGTATGTGCACCGTAGGGTTTTGTGACCAAGCATCTTCTTGATCTTCATCGTGTGGATGAACTGAAAAACTTTGCAACCAACAACCTTTTTAGTTGGTGATTGAAGTTGCGTACCGGGATCTGCACAATTGGTTAGTCACGTACTTGGGAGTCGTGCATCAGAAAGGGGAACTGTCACTACAGAACAAGTCCAATTGAGTATTGGGGTAAGGGTTCAACTGTAGGTTGGTAAGGTACTTGGGATTCCTTTACTTATAACCGCTTGTTGTGATAATAGTGGAGTTTCGAGAGTGGTGACCTGAAAATCACCCGGTGGGGTTTTTGCCGTTAGGTTTTCCCCATTCTTAAACAAATACTGTGTTATTTATTTTCTGCTGCATAATTAGTTTATTGGTGATTTGTTTGTGCTACCACGTTTTTGCATGATAAATTGATTAATTAATAAGTTGGCTAATTAATTAATTAATTTCTATCACAAAGGGTCATTCAGTTTGTGGCCTATCAAAAACCACTTCCAATCAATTTGAAACTAATGCAAATTTTCTTGCCAAAACTTATTATTAATTAAAATATAAATTTGGAAATTAAAATCCATACTCTAAAAAAATTGGTTTTTTGTTTTCAATATATTTTCATAATAATTTAATTTTCATAACTTATATTTGAAAACTATAAAATTATATATATATATATATATATACATATTTATATAATTCAATAATTGGAAAAGAAGAGATTTGAACGATGTCTCTATTGAAAATAATAGGAAGTGCAAATTGAATGAGCTACAAGGCTCTTGACTTAAGCATTAAATAAATTAATTGTATCACCATAGTAAAAATTAGCAAATGACCTTTTTTTTAATCTAAAAAAATATCTAAACATATTACTCAGGAATAAATTTTTTGTATACTCTACCAAATAATATTATGGCCAGATTTTTTCACAAGTTAAAAGTATACACGGCAGTAGAGCTATTTTTTTAGCTATTTGGCACTACAAAAAGTTATTTTATCTATTTTACCTACTTCTTTTACAAAACATCCAGCAGTAGTGGATCTATTTTAGCTTTCAACATAATAAAATAATATAAACATCACAATAAAATAATATATTTATTACAATAAAATAATACATACCACTAACAAAAAGACACTACAAACCGATCAATGGCACAATCCACAACCATTGCCAACCAAGAACAACCACCCACAACCACTACCAAAAATCTAATATATCCAGATTTCAATAATATGAAGAAAGAAAGATTTCAACAATCATATCTAAATGAACTTCCTTGCCCACTTGATCAAAACCAATAGAAAGGGTTGGATTACAAGGACCCACAATCCATCAATTAAAAATTAAGGAAAACCACAAAGCCTCCAAATGAAAATCAATGGATCCAAGCCTCCAAATGTCTATGAAGCACCCTAACCCATTAGTTTGAAGAAACAAATAACACCGACAAAAAAAAAAAAAAAAAAAAAAAAAAAAAAAAACCTAGTTGCAAAACTCATCAATCTTTTTTGTTTGTTTTTGTTTTTGATAATATGCAAAACCCAATCTTGAAAAAAGTAATGTTGTGGTGGAAGAACTGCTCTTGCTTCCATTGCCGATTCTTTGCGATTGTCTTTGAAATTATTTTCTAGGTTTTGCTTTCAGACCCCGTTAACCAACGCTTGCAGACTAAGGAAAGAAGAGAAGCTGGAGAGAGAGAAAAAGAAAGAAAAGATAAAATATTTTTTTAATGAGAGAAGAGAGAGAGAGTTTATATATATATATATTTTAGCTTCTTGCTACAATGCATAACCATTTATGGCTGTGTATTGTAGTAAGAAGCTAAAAAATTTTAGCTATAGCACCATTGCTGTAGCATGCATTTTAAGTATTGGTGGTACTAAAAATAGTTATATAGCTATTTAGCACCACTATTGCTAGTGCTTTAACAAAATTTTCAATTCTAACATCAGCTATGTTCAACTTAGGTATGGAATTTCATATGTATCTACTTATATTTATTTTTAAATGTGTTAATGTGTATGTATGAGATTACAAAGCTAGTAAATATTTATAGGACTCGCCAAATAACACCCCTTATCTAAAAAAAAAACAACAAAAATGATAAAAGTAAGACACTTAAAATCAAATGACCCTCCTAACGTAATAACTAAGCTAGCTAATAAGTGATAAGACACTTGGCTTGTTATTCCAAAAAAAAAAAAAAAAAAGTAGAACCAAACTCCTTGTCCCTAAGGTATACTTTATCATTAGGGGTGTTTGCAATGCAGTGCAGTTTTAAACCATTTTTAGCATTGCACTTTGTTGTGCAGTTTAGTCAAAACCATAACTGCACCACACCTTATTTTTGTAGTCACATGTGTGGTGCGGTGCGGTTTAGAGAGTTTAGCCAAAACTATAACTGCACTGCACCTCACCTCATTTTTGTGGTCACATGTGCAGTGCGGTGTATAAGATGCGGTTTGAATAGTTTGAAATCGGTATATTTTTCAAATTTTAGGCTTTTCCTACTCAGCCCAAAACTAATTTTTCCCTTTGTTTTGGGCTAAGTTTTAAACTATTGAGTTTGTTTTTCTCTATTTTGGGTTGGCTTTCCTAGTTAACACTTGCTAGGGTTATTAAACTTTTTTTTTTTTTTTTGAAAACTAGGGTTATTAAACTATTAAAAATATATTTATATTTAATATTGAAAATAAATAAATATATTAATATGAGGGGGTGTGGTGTGGTGCAATTTGTGCAATTTTCTTATTATAAAACTGCAAACTGCACTACATCATGTAGTGCGGTGTGGTATGATTATGCCATTTTATGGGTGGTTTTAGTGTGGTTTGGTGAACAATCTTACTTATTGTACATGCAAGTTAGACTATCAAAACTATGTAACAGAATATGTGATAGATCTAATAGTACATTTAAGTGAAAAAGCCTAAGAACACTAAAAATGAAACTTTTAACACTTTAAAGTCTAGAGAAATAGAAAGAATAACATGGAAAGTAAAGAAAGCATGGGAAAAATGTGAAAAACCCTTTGAAAGGGATGAAAAACCACGGGTGAGCAAGGGGGAATGTCCCTCACTCTCTTGAGCTTTATATCATGTAAAAATGAAGGCCTTTGTACAATGGTGATGTTCTTTTCCAAAGAGTGCATTTTTTCTCTACCTCAGTTTCCTATCCAAACTTTCTGGCTTTTCCCTTAGTTTCTCCCTAGGTTCTTGCCCTAATGGTTCAGCAACATGCTCCTCTTATAATATGAGGAATGTTGCTAGGTACATAAGGACAAGTGTCAACCGTAATTCCTCCATTTAAATGCTAATACAACTATTGTACTATGTAATTGTTAGAGGAGAGAGAAGCACGCCAATGTCATGGTAGTGGAATAAGGGGCGGCTCTGCTACTATGTGGAGGGCAAACCTTAGACAAGGAAATGGACATTAGGGATGCTAGGAGTGATACACTAGTCTTTAACAGTGGTCTAGCACGAGCTCAGCTAATAAGGGGTGTTATAGCATATGACCATAGGGGTTGTTATCTCCTTTTTGCACAAGTATTGGTTGTCCATGTCAGGTGCAAATCTCACTCTTACCCAAGATGGTCATGCCATTATCACGGGTCAAAGATCCTTTTCTTCAGTCAGCGTTTCCTTTCCTTTGTTCACAACTGCTCCACGTGTATGGTCCAAATTCAGCCACACCAACACTGTTACTAGCCTTGGCTGGTGTAATGTACACTTATCATTCTATTTTCGCAATATATCCACACGTAAATAGTTCCTGTCCTCTAAATTCAAAAAATCATTCGTTGTCCCCACTTCATTAATCATCCTTATTTTAGTTGGGCCGACACCCTTAAATGAGATTTATTATTAAAAAAAACAAATTAAAACAAAAAAAAAAAGCAGCCTTATATATATAAATAGTCTATCACTAACATAAAAAACTTAATTGGTAAAAAAATAAAGTAAAAAACTTAACAGTTCATTGTTTCTCAAAAAAAAAAAAAAAAAGAAGAAGAAAAAAATTCATTGGTACTATATCTACTTACCCAATCCCTAATAACAAGAAACATTATTGTGACTTGTCTAAAGGACTTATTGACTATATAATTAAAATACAAATGAATGATTATTGGAATTGTCACTCAAAAAAATTAGAAAAGATTTTCTATTAAAATAAAAATTAGAGAGGAATCTTCTAAACAAGAAAAATGCATGTGTTTGGTTGGCATAAATTTAAGGTGAAAATTTAATTTCTTGGGAGTTACTGAAATTATGGGTGTTCAGCTGATTAATATGGTGAAAGTTTGAATATCTTGGACATCTCCATTCTTATAATTTATGGGATTCTAAAGTCTTACATGAAAGTTAAGAATTTAAATATCCAGTGTCTTGCACTTAATTGTAAGCTTATCAAGATTTCGATCTATTTATTCACTTAACCCTAAACTAGTTTGTTCGGAACTACTAAACGCCATGATCTAACTACTCATGAATTCAAACAATCGAAAGTTTAAACTCGTGAAAATCTTAAAAATTCCTAAAAAAACAAAAAATACCAATCCATCACTCCCGAAAATTTTATTCAAATGGATTTATTCCAATGCACACTTGAACCACAGCATGATTAGACAAACTTGCAGGTGCAGCTAGCATTAGGTTTCAATCCGTTTTGTACTAAAATCTTATCATCTTTTTTAATAATCAGTTTTCTGAGTCAGACCACCTCCTCAAAAGCTAGACGGCAAAAAGAAATCTTATCATCTTTTTTAATAATCAAATTTCAGAATCAGTTTAATATTTGGCTTTGATTCATTCTTGGGGGAGACAAAAAGAAATCTTGTTTATTTGGTTAAATCCAAACTTGGCACACATGGCTAGCATGGAGTTTCTAAAAGAGTTTGTACGGTCATGCGTAATATACGATATACACACAGGACAAGGCAGGTATATAGTCAGACACAGTAAGCCCCATTAGTTAATTAGAAATTACAGCAATAAAAAGCATACAACAAAATACCAAATCTGTCATCATTGTATACGTAATACACATTACAATATTAATCAGTAGGTTCTTTCTCATTTCTTAATCAATAGGTTTGTCTGGATGTATGTTGTATATTGAATCATAGCCTATAGAAGAATAAGAATAATTGAAAAAAAAAAAACCAAAAGAGAATGATGTAACCATGGGAATTTGAGGGTTATTTTTGTGTGTACAATTCTTGTACTTATTGACTGAAAGCAATAGATTTTACACTTCAAACAGGAAAAAGACTTATGTGGACTAAGTAAATGTTAAATGGGATTCAATAATTTGGCAGTAATTAAACACTATATGTTAGATTTATCTGCATGTCTATCTAATCTCATGTCAGAGTATTTTAATCAACTCGTTTTTTGTGTATTTGCACATGTAAGAACCATGTTTATTTCCTGTTTGTCTTCTTCATATCTTATGTGTAGAATAGCCTGAAGCTTCTAAAATAAAGTATCATTAATAGCTATGGTAATATCAAGTTATATATGGTTAAAGATATATTAGCTCATTAGCATAGCCTCAAGCCCACCTTTTATATGTGCAAGTCAAATTATATATTGTTAAAGATATATTAGCTCATTAGTATAGCCCCAAACCCACCTTCTATATGTGCAAGTCAAGTTATATATTGTTAAAGATATATTAGCTCATTAGTATAGCCCCAAACCCACCTTCTATATGTGCAAGTCAAGTCTCCTACTTGTACTAAAAGTTTATTAGTCTAGGATTTAGACTACTACACATCTTCTTCTTCTTCTTCTTTTCCATTTTTTTTTGAGAGAGTTTCAACTTATGGTTGGGATTGAACTCCAATCAGTTTTTGGTGTAGGCAGAAATTGAATTCCAGATCTCTTATTCAACTATCAGAGACTTGACCAATTGAGCTAGCTAGAACCCACTATTATACATCTTTAATATATAAAAGTGTAGTACAAATCCTATTACATTAAACCTTAACATGGATATATATAGTAGGCTATAAACCCTACTAATAATAATACAAGTAGAAGACTTGACTTACACATATAATATAAAAATATTAGGCTTAAACATATGCTAATGAGCTAATGTATATCTCTAAACCTTCGACATATGATTTCAAGACTCTAAACCTTAGGAAGAGTTATCTCATACAATGAGTATATATGCACCGGAGCCTCACCACATGTGAGTTTTTACAGGTGTAAATGTCACCAATTATAATATACTAGCCGGATGCATATATTAATTGTAGGGGATACATTCTCAAACCTTAAAAGAGGAAATAAAAATTGTAAATCTACTAGTGAATTGTTTGGAACCTAAAGCAAAATACATTGTGACACGGAGAAAGGATAAAAATACTCTGTTTACTAGTCACGTTTTAATTGTGTTAACACGATGTAAAGGGTTAATATCATAGACACAAAGTCACCTATTCCTATTTATTCCAATGTTTTCAAAACTGCGAGGAATGAGGATTTGAATCCAAATTTTCTACATTGAAAAAACTAATTAATGTCACTTGACCAAGATAGTCTTGACCATACGGAAAATTATTAAGTACTCATGGAGTACTATAAATACGTACTCCCTCCTCTCACATAAATGGTGGGTCTCACCATAAATTTAATTAGTGGGACTCATCATTCATGTAAGAGGAGAGAATACACATTTATAGTACTCCAGAAATACACAATAATTTCCCTGACCATACAAATACTAAGTTTAAAAACCTTGTTATAATATTTGCTAATCATTAGCATTATCTACTATCTTAATTAGTGGGTTTTCTAATCTTTATATGAAAATGATATGGTAATTTCTAAGAGTCACTCAACTAGTGAATTTTTTTTTTGGGTCGAATAAAATCCCAATAAATTGATTCATGTAATGAAATGATGATAAAAAGTATTCACCTTGGAGTGAACGTTATAGGTTGACATTGTAGCGTATCTATCAAAATTATATATATATATATATATATATATCATTTTGTAATCATGCATACCCCTAGACTATTTCTTTCCTTTTCTTTTTGGTTTTTGGATAAGAATTTTTGACCACTTCATAGAATTAGATTCAAAACAAGAAGAGGTCTTTTTTTTTTTTTTTTTTAAATAAAAAATTTGCCTCAAAGGCAATCCAAAAACCTAAGGGGGAAAAATTAGTTTTGCTGTTATTTTGAGAGTATGATGCATGTCATGTACACAAATTGGCATAAAGAATCTTTAGATTAACACTTAGGAAAGTAACATTTTTTTTTCAATGATTGACATAATCTATTATGATTAAAAGAACATCACTTTCACTTGTATTCAATATTAACACCAATTTTTGTATAAAAAAACATTAACACCAATTTTAATATGCACTAATCACAACAAATTATAGTGAAAAAAAAAAAAAAAAGTTTAAAAATGGTGTGCCCCGACTTATTGGGATTCTTTTTCCACAATAAACTAGGCACCTCTTATCCAAAAAAAAAAAAAAAAAAAACTAGGCACCTAGCTAGCCCAAATTCCACGAGCAATCTACTGATTCTACTCTTCCCCTTGCATGTTCTTGTAACCTGTAAAGCACAAAATAAATACACAACTTAATTAATTCCATAATATATAATCTCAATCCCCTCTCAACTGGCCCACATACCCAAAGATGCTCTTTTGTTCTCGTTTAAATTGTCAACGTAACCATCTTTAGTTCTCCATAAGTTATCACCCCCACCTTTTAATTTCTCTCCCCCACAATCTCTTTCTTTTATCTCTCTCACACACATCTCAAACACAGTGTTACATGGCTCAAGATCATGAACCTCTCAACCCAAACCCAACCCACACCCACCTCAACCCAATTTGCCGGTTCCCGCCACGTGTCCGGATCCCCCTCCGTCGACGACGGAAACTACCGACGGTGCGCCTAGGAGGGAATAAGAAGCCCAGGAGAGTGCTTCCCCTAGCCAAAATATTCAGGAGGATGAGACTAAGGTGGCTCAAGTTGCAGTACAGGATAATGTTGAGGAAACTTAAGGAGTACTATAGGAATATGATTAAAGATATGAAGGAAGCTAGTGCAACCCTTGAGACTTTCCACCATAGGGTTCTCTTGGAAGCCTCGTTTGCTGTGCCAGTCATGGGAGTTTCTTTCAATAGCTACCCTTATTTGCCTGGTTCGGATCGCCCTCGAACACTCACCATGTGAAATTCTCCAAGGTTCATTTACTTCTGTTGCTTTCTCTACAACCTTTTTTGTTTGCTTTAATATTAAGTCAATTTGAATTAATATGTATGAAAGTGAAATGAACATGTACAATAATGTCTTTCCTAGCTACCAATTATATATATATATATATATTCATATGTTAAAAGTATCAATTTTTTTGTATGCATGTACGAACAATAATGTTGATGGAAATTATAAATAGGAAGAGAAATGTAAATCTTACTTATGGAGAATCTTATAATAGGCCATGGCTGGGAAATTAATTAAAGGAACTTTTGTAATTCTCTCTATCTAGTTAATTTCCCTCCCTCTGTCTCTGTCTCTCTCTCTCACACACACAGATTTCTTATTAACCACAACATGTTGCTATGAAGTCTAATTAATGGGGTTGGATCATTTGGAATTTTTCTTATTAACTACTGTATTAATTTGATTACAAAAAGATCACAAAAGGACTTGGTAATCAAGTTCCTTTTTAATTTTACTCAAAAAAAAAAGAAGTTACTTATTAACTTTTTTTTTTTTAATTACCACATCAATTTATCAATTTGTAAAGTTTATGTGAAATAATTTGTAATTTTCTTAGCATCTATCAATAAATTTTGAACTTCGAACTATTAAAAAATAATCTAAAATTATTTACTATTTAGGTGAATTATATATGAATATATTATTTTTACTGCAGATCCAAGTTACAAGGTCATATACTCAAGTCACAATCATCTATCTATATTACAATTTTTTAGCATTATCATGTGCTGTATGTAAGGTAACAAAGCTTAAAATGGGGAAAAGATATCACAAATTCCAATTCAAAGTTCAACTGGCTTCCAGATCATCATCTAGGCATGCAAGTTGGCATCACTTATAGTACAACTTATAAGTTAAAACCTATACATCATCCTTATATTTTTTTGTGTTCTACATTTACATTGGGAAGCTTAATTTATTAGTTAGTTTGGTTTTGTTCTTGGAAGAGCACTAATTAGCTTTTACATCAACTACTTCTGAGTTTTGACTTTTGAGACACCAGTGGGGGCCTTGATTAAATACATGAAGTAAGAGTCATATTCCCTAAATTTTAAAGAAGGCTATTTGTTGTTCACAAAAAAGAAGGCTATCTGTTAACTGATGTTATAAGCAAACAAGTTAGGTGCATTTATTAGTCTATTAAATACTGATTTTTATACCATTTCTCAACAAACAAACAAAAAAGGGTTAAAATGTGAACATATAGTATAAAATAAAAGCAAAAAACACAAATTTTCATAATGAATTTGTGCATGCAAACTTTCTCCACACAAAAAAAAAAAAAAAAAAAAAAAAAAAAAGAGCATGCAATTTAGTGAATTATTGATGAGTGTATTTTTCTTTTTGAAAAAGGTACATTGCAACTCATAATTGAATATTCATTACTTTTTGTGGGTTCCAATTAGCTTAACTAGTAAAACCTCTGATGGTTGAATAAAAGATCTGTAGTTCAATTCTCACCTACACTAAAAACCGATTGATGTTTTAGTTTGATGATAAAGAACTATCATTAGGAACGGACGCTATATGTTGAAATTCTTTTAAAAAAAAATATTCATTACTTCTTAACATGTGTCTTTTGAACACTTCTAAGAATAATACTAGTATTTTTTTCTCTCACATAATCTCACTAATTAAATTCATTATAAACATTACCAAGGAAATGTAAAGAGTGAGCATTATTCTCCAAATATTGAATAATTTTCCCTGGATGAAGGCCAGTTTTTATTGGTTAAGAGGCTTGTTCTAACTTCTAATTGAGAGCCAGCCACCAAAGTTGGTATGCAAGCAAAAGCAACCTCATTTAATTTGTTGATGAAAAGGAGGAATGGGGAAACTCATTGGCTTGTGCCAATTAATGATTTTGCATCTACCTCGAATTGCTTCAATTTCCACTTTGTTTGACTGTGTAATAGCCAGTTTATGCTTGTTTTACCTATAGGTAATTAAGTATGACAGTCTTGTTAACGGATGTCTTTAAGACAATTGTTAATAAACTATCTTAAGAAAATTTTTACAACACTACAAGTCTATGTCTCTTTGACCCAAGCCTATATATCATTTGGAATTCCAAATTCAAATCCGTTGTTTTGAAATTGTCTTCGTTTGTGCTCTAGATTTGACATCATATATAAATTAATTACACACTGCTTATTTCTTTAATCAACCACTATCCCTACCCTTTTTAAAAGGAATAATGAATTCGGGCGAGGAAAAATTAGGTAGACACATACAATAAAATAATAATGATTTTTAATGAATCAATCAATAAGAATATTGATGATAATTAAATTCTTGCGTCATGAGAGATCATGGTATATATATAATATCATCTTGTTATATACAAGTCTATTATTCTTGGTCATGACTGCATGCAGAGATGAGGCTAATTAAATATTCCTTTAAGCTTTATCTCCATCCTATAAAATATCTTGAAAATTATAAGTTCCAAAAAACATATACTATAAAACATTGTTCACAATTACCGAGTTTTCTCGGAGGAAAAAAAAAAAAAAAAAAAAGAAGAGCTCGAACTAAAGTTATAATTAGCACAATGACATTTTTTTTTTTTTTTTTTTTTTATAAAATTTAATTTCTACTCTAACTTAATCTAAATATATATGTGTGTAAAACTCATTCCTGGAGACTTGAACTCCGATCCTTGCCACCCACACCCCACAAGTACTTATCCTTGTAGAGTAACCATTGTACACCTTGGTGTGGTGGTCACAATGACATATTAAAATTCAATTACTTCAACTAAATGCTTTTCCACATGTTGAAACCAGAATTTGACATATCTTCAAAAAAGGAAAATTATTCAATATTTTTAACATAATATTTTCTTCTTTCATGTAAACATAATAGTAAATCCCAATAATAAAAGTTATTATTTATGTAAGAGTGATGAATATTACTTGGAAATACTGAATATATATATATATATATATATATATATTTACGAATGAGAGTGTTCGGACCTCTTCGAATATCTTACTATTCTCTCAAATGTATGCAGTCCTCCTATCCCACACACACATCACCTCAACCAGCCAACAAGCCTATCGTGACCAACTGACTATAACTATGACATAACATAGTTAATTTGTTGATTTATATACATAATGGAGGACCTAATTGGACTACCCAAGTTATTCATACAAACTATATATGAGATAACCATCTCTAATAGTTAATATACAAAACTATATCACTGAATCCAAAAGGCTAATATCGCTTATGAATTTAACGTTCCTCTTAATATGTATCTATGTATTTTTATAGATATATGCATAGAGGATATGTACACACCTATTTCAGATTGATACTTTTCTTTTTTTGGGTAGAAACGAAGGTCTTATTTAATTATAAACAACGTTCATACATCACCAGCTATAGCTGGCCTTCGGGCACACGGTCTATTACTCTTTAGGCTGATCATATCCTTTACATAACATGAATACATAAAAGTAAAGCAAGTGTCATATATAGTCAAAACTTGCTGTTGGTGATTTCCTCGTTTTGTGAGACCTTCGTATTGATACCTTTGCTTACTATTGTTTATACACAAGTGATAAAATACTACAAATATGACTATCAATTTGGCAATAAATATTGATGTGACTATACATGCTTATGTAATGTATGATATGTATTGGTTCTAAGTTTTGAATATCAAACCCATGGAATTGGAAAATGTAATACTTGTGACTCCACATAACTTTTCAAACACATTGATTTATAACTTTTATATTAAATTGTTCTCTATCCCAAAGTTTTTTTCTTTAGAAAATACAAGGTGACCATAGTTTCAATTCAATAAAGAGTCTGATCATTCAGTTCTCATTTTTTTTTTCCTTGGAAACAAAAGAAGTTATGGAGACAAAAGAAGTTATGGGCTCAAAGTGAAAATGGATCGGCTCAAAGTGAAAATGGATCCACTCAATCCAACTAGTCAAGCCCAAATTTATTGGCAAACAAAGTAAAACGACAGGCCCAAAATTATTACCACTGCCCATTGACTTCTTATTTGGGCCTACAGCTCCGGAATCCGCCCAGTCCAGAACAGAAGTGCAACTCACTGGATGGACAGACACATTACCCTCTCTCTATATACAAAAGAGAAATCTACATTTACAAAAGATTTCGCCAAACTAAGAATATTCTCAATTGTAGCTTTAATGCTTCAATAATTATACTGTTGAATCCCCTAGCTGCTGCTCTATGGATAGAACATCAAGTTGCTTCAGCTTCACCAAGCATAGAACTTCTAGGGCTAATTTGCTGTGTCCATGCCTCAATAAGATTCTCTCTATGGTCTCTACTTACCACAGCCACAAAGCTATTTCCTTCTTTGATAGCTGCATCAAAATTCAACTTAATCTAGTATGATGGTGGAGAATGGTATTGCTTTCATAAACAAGATTTGAAAGCATAATCTTGTGATGTAAAAAAGGACGTTTACTCGTTTAACTTGGACAGAATCAATGGATTATCAAGGCCCGTGGTTTAGGTCATAATTTATGGGTGATTAGGAAGGCCTACTGCACTTGGAAAATGAGGAAATGAGGTAAATTTTAAGAATCAAATTGAATCAATTTACAAACTTTAAGAATTTAATTTCTACTTTTGAAACTCTAGGGATTGAATTTGGAAAATGGTCAAAATTTTAAGAACCAAAATTGTTGTTTGTCTTAGAGAACAGGATGTTTACTCAATTTGCCCACAAATTGTTTACAGTTTACACATTTACTTATGTACACCCCCCCTTCCATGACATAGAGCTTGCAATTTCTATATGTTGCAAAATTGCAACCATGTGCTGCTCTGTATTGTTGGTA
The DNA here is from genome assembly GCF_932294415.1 of Quercus robur. NCBI lineage: Eukaryota > Viridiplantae > Streptophyta > Magnoliopsida > Fagales > Fagaceae > Quercus > Quercus robur. The sequence goes on from NC_065538.1 coordinate 3,767,406, forward strand.
TAAACTGGGTCACTTTGACAGATTAGGAGCATGATTATACGAATTTAAAATCAGTCTCTCGTTTGCCATGATAGTCTCTATGTGCATATGCCTTCTGTTTTAGCATGGAGACAGAGAGGTTTAAAAATTGGCATATATCATAAGTGGGCTCGATTTTGTATATGTAGAGCCTAATTATATAAACACTATTCTTTGATTTACACATAATGAGTCTATTTGGTTAGGCATTTTGAGAGTTTGAAATAGCATTTTTAAAACCCAAACTCTGCTTTGCAAACACAATTTCATAATTTCTTTACAAACTTTCATTTTAAACTTAAAACACAGTTTTCCAAACGTTTATACAAACAGGCCTAATAGAGGATGAAATTACTTGGTTGACTAACATTACAACAAATTATTTGACTTAAATCTGTGAATCCTATCCAGAGTCCATTCTTCAGAAGTGAACACAAGGCTTTTACTTTCCAAGAGCCCATCATGTTGGGCTTTTAGATTAAAAGTGGCTGGAACAATGAGCAGTAGTAGGCCTTATAGTCTCAACAAGTACATCGCTTGAGAAAACCCATACTAAGATGAAGCCCAATAGAATTTGATTAACATTGTTTTTGTTTTCTTGGGTCCTAATTGAATTGCTTTTCAGTGACGGCAAATTAATCTAGCTAATCCATTTCCAAAGCATGATAAATATTTGGATTGGGAAAGTTCGTCCTTTTTGTCGGAAAAAGTAGAAGCATAAGATATTTAAATTTGTCCATTTCGAGAAAGAAAGTAAACTTTCACTCAAGATTATCCCAAAAAAGAAAAAAAAAAAAAGTAACTTCCACTCAAGAATCTTGAGATTTTTGTATCTAGGACAATAGAGGAGTAGAATAGGAGAAATAAAATAGTTTTGGTTTTTTAAGTTTTACAAAAATATCCCTTGTGAATTGTGATGTTATAGTTAGGAAAGAAGCCCCTAGTGAATGATGGAATTGAAGAGTGGGAATTACTCTCATGTTTCAATTAAATGCTTCATGGAGTTATGATCTTAATGCTCCTTCTAGTGTTTGAACAATCATTTTTCGACCGATACAATATAATTTGAAATTGCAGTGTTTGTTTTATAATAGTTATTTTTTATCATTCGGTTAATACATCAATGATCAATGAGTTTCTTCTTGATATAAGTAAGATTTGAATTCAAATACCATATTTAATAACAAAAGATTATATTAATATACTACAACAAACTTTAGTTATTTCAACCCTCTTTTATTGAGGGTTTACTAAAATCTATTGATACAATCTATAAATACAAATGCAGCAGGCTATTTTACTCAACTTTATTTCAAAGGTTATTTGGTCCCTCAAAATAAGTTAAAACACCATTGAAATAAATGTGAAAAAAAAAAAAACGCACCGGTTTTTTCAGCCCAAAACCCTCGATAAAATATGATACCAACAAACACAATATCACTCTCTCAATAAAACCACATAAAAACAAAATTTCAACAAAATTTGGAATGACTTGTTGAGCTGTTTATGTGGATAGAATAGATAGGTATTGGTTTGCTTTTGCAATCCTTATCTTGAAAATTTATTGTGGATGTTCGTTTTTTTGGTAGCTGATGAAAGTAGTGAGTAGTGACATTAGAACAAATAAGTGGAGTACGGTAGAGAATAATTTGGATGATGTAAGTTATTTTTAGACTCTATTCATTACCTTAGAAATTGGTGAATGTCTCTTAAACCATAAATCCAAAACCTTAAACCAAGACATTTATTTAATTCTTTTTGAAATTAAAAAGAATTATAGGAGAAACGTTGGTATTTTTCTTTTTGGTTGTGGCAGATTTTCATATATCCATCTCTCTATTCTGTACATGGATTTTCATATGTATGTGTTGACTTAACTTTCAATTTTTTTTTTTTCTTTTTGGTTGTGGCAGATTTTTTCTGCTTCAAGGTTGGATATACCCAGTGCTTGGCAATTGCCGCTGGTAATTTTTTCCTTTTTGGTTTTATATTGATGTGCTGTAATTTGATTGCTTTGGAAAATAAATTGCTGTGTTTGCTTGGTGTGATTATTTGTGATATTAAAAATAAAATAAGAAATAATAGACAGGTACCCACGTATTTTATGGACCTATGTTCTTTCCAAGTGTTCTTCTTAAATTTTATTTTTATTTTTTATGGATAAATGGATTTTTATGAAAGAAAGTAATTTCGTAAGACTTTGTTGATGAATGATCAGCATGTTTTATTTAGATATATGAACTCTGTTGTGCCTTTTTTGTTCTTTTTAAAATTGTGGGTATCTTGAATTTGATATTGTAGAAAGGTGTGTAGATATATTTGCTGTGAAATTAACAAACTTTTGGTATCATTCTCTCTTTTTTAGAAACTTGAGGGCACCCATAATGACTGAAATGTTCAATTGTACTAGTTGATAACTTCTTACTTTGGAGATGATGATGAAGAATAAAATGTATCAAAACTTTTAACTCTTGGACAGATTTGGTCTTTGTACAAATTGTGGTTGTCGATATCTTTTCTCTTAAACAATAATTAACATATTGGCAGTTTGTATGCGGCCCCTAATTTGTTAATTTGTAAGTTTGAGTTTAGAGATCAAAAAAAGTGTAATTGTAGCAATATACCACTTTTGCTATACATCAATATCATAGCATATCATCTCAAAAATTGTGAATTTTTGTGTGTAATTGAAGTAATATATGTATATATATATATATATATATATATACATATATATTTTGTGCATGATTGTGGTTTTTTTTTTTTTTTTTTTATAAAAAAAATCTTATTTTGTGGGTCAAGAGACCCATTAAATAACCTTATTTATCAAGGGTTGTAAATATAAATCTTTTAAACCTTGGTAAAAGGTTATTTAAGGGTCTCTTGACCCTCAAAATAAGATTAGAGCACTTGTTTTGAGGGTCACAAAGGCTTTCAAAATTTCCTTTTCGACGGTATATGTTTTGAAGGTTATTAAGAGTCAATTGGACCCTTAAAATAATTTTTTTCAAGGTTTTTTAATACTTTTTTTTTAAGGGTTTTGACCCTTAAAAAAAGTCAAATTTGTTGTAGTGAATTTGAGTTAACTGAAATCTGCTTTAAACAATCTTGTTTGAGTAGTAGCCTAGTGTGTAACATTAACTTAAAATAAATAGAGAAAATTTTATTTGGAAGTGTAATACGTGTCCACTTATATACATGTTACATATTTTATACCTTTTATTTTTTTTAAATTCCTCGTGATTGTCTAATTGAAACATTATAAAAATTGCATGCGGATTATTCAATAAAGAAGTTTGAGCTTTATTTTAAACAATATAAAAAAATATTTTAATGAGGAAAACGTGGTTCCTTAAATTAATAATGGTAATTAAGTGCTTACTTGGACATTGCCACACTAAAGTTAAACAGACAAAATGAAAACAAAATGACTAGAATAATTAATTGGCACACATGTTCTGAGCTCAATAGTATATAAGAAAATTCATTAAAAAAAAAATAGTATATAAGAAAACCAAAAAGTAATCATTCTCTGTTGGAAACTAGAAAGTATTTTAAAGTTTTTCTTTTTTGGCCGAAGAAAAGGAAACAATTTTTTTTAAGTTCACGAGTGCTCTGTTGAGAAAACAATGACTTTACTTTAATGGCTATGGGTATATTTTTTTCTCTCTCATTCGATCTAACTCGTGCGGATATCAACAGTACAATTAAAAATAATTATAATTAAATATATATATATATATATATAGGTTTAAACTATACTTAGAATAAGAGTTAACACATTTTTAAAGTTATAAATGAGTTTTACTCTCTTTTTTCTTTTATTTTTTTACTTTAGTTTTTTATGATATACACATGATTTTACTTTTTTTTTTTAATTGGGTTTTTTATGGTTTAATTATATTAAACTCTTTGTTTTTTACACAACATTAGCTCACTTATAAAAAAATTGAAAAAATTTAAATAGGACACATGATGCAAAATTAGACATAAATTGGAATTCAATTTAGAATCTAATTGGATTTTCTTTCAATTTTGACTTTAATTAATTATATATATATTACATGAAAAAATTCATAATTTTTATTTTTTTTTATTTTTTTACAAATCTACTACTTGAACTGTTATGATTAGTGTATTTACACTAATATTAGTGGTGAAACTATGTAAAAATGATGTTGTAACTTACCATTTACCCCAAAAAGTAGTGAATATTTTTAAAAAGGTTGTGTCTTTTATCATTGGTCTCAATTTATTTTTAGTCATAGGCTAATGTAGATTCACCACTTGACCTAAATAAAAATGGCTAAGCCAGCAAGAAATTACATTTCTAAAATGGGTGAGACTGCTTTTTGGTTTGGCAAAAGAGGAACAATAGGACTCTAGAATTCTTCTAATTCAACTAATCTGATGTGTAAAAACGTTTGATTAAGGTGCATTCATCAAGGACCAAAGAATTTTAGCGTCTTTGCGGTTGGCTAGATGGGAAGAAATCCCTTAGTGGATTTCATAGAATACACATTGCTTTAATGTGCCTTTTCTTTAACATTGCATTTAAAATGACAATAGAATAGTGTTGTACTCATTCTCAAGATCATGTCCATACCTGTTGGGTTTTGCTATGATAATTCTGGGTGGGTTTGATCTTAGTTTTTATTTATTTATTATTTTTAGATAATATAGATTTGAATGCATTTTATGTGCTTTATAATGATTACTCTTTATTATTATAATAATATATTAATTGATTATTCCTTATTAATAGATTTGACCTAGAGAGTTTAATTGAGGTCAAATCGTGATGATATTACAAATAATTTTTAATAACACTAGTCTTACTGGTATATAAATATGTAAGGACTCAATTTGTAACGACCTAATATGATATTGGGTTCGCACGTAAAAAATGTCCAAACAATATCATTTGTAGAGCGTGAGTTTGAAAGGCTAGACCTTAGTCACCGGACGGTGGTTCGGGTTGGCTCTGGTCAGTGAATCTTGTCCGAGGAGTCTGGGAAGCTCTATGCTCATATTATTCTCCTCGTTTCTAGGACACCATGGTTGGGAGGACGGGTTGTCCTCCCCTTTTCTCTCACTGCCTCTCTTAGCCTTTTATATGGGCATTTATCCTCTTACCAGCGTCCACATGTAAGCTCAATTTCCTAAGACTTAAGACTTGTCCTGTCAGCCCATACCTAAAGTGGTTGGGGGTGGTTGTAAAAGTTGAAGAGCATGGCTCTGCCAGGTGCAGAGTATTGAATGGCAGTAATAGCAGCTTTCCCTTTGTCCTTGGTCGTTATACTATCCAGCGTCTCCTTCTCTATTGTCATAGATATTTTAGATTTTTTTCTCAAACTGTTCCTATACCATTTTTGCCCTTTCTTCCAGGAGGATCTCGGATATGACGAGGACATAATTATCCTCGGCTATATCTCAAAATTATTTGGACTTTTATTACACATCCTCAGCCATACCCTTCCTCAGCTCGGGCCTTGGGCCCCAATGTAAAAATGGGCCAGGACCACAAATTATCGGGCTCCACAATAGCCCCTCAAAATCCTGCTGTCCGACCTCTTGGTCGGAGAGGAGGGTTTTGGTGATGCCAAGCCTTTATTATGGTTCGTTTAGCTTTGCCCTTCATTAATGTTGGTGTCTCTTCATCTACTTAGGAAATGCGCCGGGTTACGAGATATTCTTCTAAATTTACACATGATGCGCTCCTATCGTTTCAGTGTACGAGGCGCATCTTTAATAAATTTCCTTTACGAGGCCAATCAAATCTGACAGTTACAGATGACATTGGGGAGTTGAACATACGCTACCTTACTTGCAGATTCTCCTGGAGATATGTACGGATTAAATGCCACTGAATTCTCCTTCCATATAAGAATCCAAACGAGAGGGTATTCCCTTCGCGTAAAGACTCTTTAACCTTCCTAAAACCTCAACCCTTAAACTGTGCTCAAAGTTTTCCTTATCAGCATAGCCAAAACTTATAGTGTGACACATTTGAAATAGAAGTGGCGATGAAAAGATCACATCCCTCTCAGAAGTGTTCTGTCCCTCTGAAACTTAAGATGGTTCAGTCAGGGTAGGGATGGCAGAGACTCAAGATACCTCTCATCCTCCCTTCAGCTAAAATCCGAAGCAGAGGCTCGTCGAGTCAAACTTTTGTGCGATTGAGCTGGGGTCACCCATTATCAGTTCCAGCCGCTCTCTCATGAGCATAGCTAACATGGCACCAGCGTGTTAGGAGTCAGGACTGACGCAGGGACAAAGTATCCCTGCTTCTTCCTCTCTTCCTTCACTGATACCTCCTTTTGCCTCCCTTTCTTCTTCTTTCCCATCACCAGATCCATAATGGTGCTTTTCCTTCTTCTTCTTCTTCTCCTCTTCCACTTAGGGAGGCCCTCCTCTCAATATGGGTGCTACTGGGGCAGAATTTGGAAAGACTTCAGAGCAGAGCTTAAAAAGACTTCTAGTTGTTTGTTTGTTTTGTTTTTTATTTTTTATTTTTTTATTGTTTTTGTAATTCGTTTTCTATATAGGCTTGTTTAAGCCCTTCATTGTACGCTGTAATATCTCTTTATATTAATAAAAGTCAACATTGCTTTATTTTGTATATTTTACCTCTTCTTTCTGAAATAGTTATGCCGTGAATAAACGTACTACCATATGACTCTTTTTTTATTTTTTATTTTTATATTCTGAACGATGCTTAGGGCCGAAATCCCAGTTAATAAAAAGACCTCGTTCTGTGCTTATTGAAACTATCCGGCATAATAATGCCGATTTGAACAAATGATACTTAGGGCAGAAACCCTTACTAAGAAAAAAGAAAAAGATATTATGATGAGCTTATTAGAGCTGTCTGACATAATAACGCCGATTTGAGAAAACAATACTTAGGGCCGAAATCCCTTACCAAGAAAAAAGATGTTATTATGAACTTATTGGAGCTATCGTGTACAATAGAACTAACCTGAAAATGGGTTGTATACCCCAAACTTGAACGAGATGATGGCTGAATGCTCGGCGTCGTGTAGGAAATAATCATCCGAGGATATATAACCCAAAATGAACAGCCCCTGTAGGTCGCTGAATGATAAGGCGTTTCGCCATCTTCCTAACGACCTTCATAGCCTTAGCCTTTTCTGGTATTTGGTCCGAGGATTGAGCGACTTAGAATTCTTCTTAAGTAACTGACTTTTCCACAGGTTTGAGTCCGAGGACCATGCAATACCTTGGTTCTGTCCAAAACTTGATTTTTAAGTAGTTGGTTTCCCCATAGGTTTGAGTCCGAGGACCATGCAATACCTTGGTTCTGTTCAAAACTTGATTTTTAAGTAGTTGGTTTCCCCATAGGTTTGAGTCCGAGGACCATGCAATACCTTGGTTCTGTCAAAAACTTGATTTTTAAGTAGTTGGGGGAATTAACCCCTCGGCTATGGCGTGGGACCTTGGTTTAGGGGGATTAGCTCCTTGGCCAAGCCCCTAGAACCATCCGTGCTGTTGACGCTAAGAAGCGCAGCCCCTAGTGAAGAAACGTAGCCCCTAATGGAACTTTATGCTAGAACACTACGACCGGCTGTTGGAAATGACAAGGGGACTGTCTCAACCTACCGCCTGTGCCAACACACAAGCCTTTCCCACAGACGGCGCAATTGTAAGGACTCAATTTGTAATGACCCAATATGATATTGGGTTCGCACATAAAAAATGCCCAAACAATATCATTTGTAGAGCGTGGGTTTGAAAGGATAGACCTTGGTCACCGGACGGTGGTTCGAGTTGGTTTCGATCAGTGAATCTCGTCCGAGGAGTCTGGGAAGCTCTATGCTCATATTATTCTCCTCGTTTCTAGGACACCATGGCTGGGAGGACGGGTTGTCCCCCCCTTTTCTCTCACTGCCTCTCTTAGCCTTTTATACGGGCATTTATCTTCTTACCAGCGTCCACGTGTAAGCTCAATTTCCTAGGACTTAAGACTTGTCTTGTCAGCCCATACCTAAAGTGGTTGGGGGTGGTTGTAAAAGCTGAAGAGCATGACTCTGCCAGGTGCAGAGTATTGAATGACAATAATAGTAGCTTTCCTTTTGTCCTTGGTCATTATACTATCCAGCGTCTCCTTCTCTATTGTCATAGATATTTTAGATTTTTTTCTCAAACAGTTCCTATACCGTTTTTACCCTTTCTTCCAGGAGGATCTCGGATATGCCGAGGACAGAATCATCCTCGGCTATGTCTCAAAATTATTTGGACTTTTATTACACATCCTCTGCCATACCCTTCCTCGGCTCGGGCCTTGGGCCCCAATGTAAAAATTGGCCAGGACCACAAATTATCGGGCCCCACAAAATATATATTAATTGTTTATCTTTGACAATTGATATTGTGTAGCCCAATAGATATCAACTAGGACATGTTATGTAACCTCTAGTCTTGACAACAACAAAATTTTAACTATTTTTAATTGAACAAATAGGAGATTGAAAACTGGCCTTTGGACCGATTCCTTGTTAACTTAAGATTTGTTTGGGTAGTGCGGCTGCGTCCGTGTTTTGGGCCTTCTTTTTTTTTTTTTTTTTTTTAAGTCCAACGCGTTATGCACTGTTCATTGGCCATGAACAGTGATTTTAGGCCAATGAACAGTGCTGAACAGTAATAAACAATAAAAAAAATTATTTTTTTATTGTTTTTAGTTTTCAGCAAAATAAGCTATATTCAAACGCACACTTAATCGGTCTACCTAGTTCGGTCCGGATTCCAAAACATTTTTTTTATTTTTTATTTTATTTTTTACAACTATTGAATATATTGCGATTGATGAACAATTATCATGGTGTCTATAGTAACAAAAATTAACCATCTCATAATGTTGTAAAAAGTGAATTCGATTTTTTTATTGTTTAATCTCTTGACATTACTCTCTCATTTGAAATTGTCCCGCTATGGGGTACCATCATGTCTCCCTCCTAAATCAAGGAGAAAGATTCGGGTCCAAATTTCCATGTCATATAATCTTAAACAAAGACAAAAATTATTCTTGTATAGTTCATGCGTGAATCATGATATTTTAAAAGTCTTCAGCTGGTAGTATTTGCTGCAGCTGGTTTTCCTGAATCAGGAGAAGAAAGAATGAAAGTTCCTCTCAAAAACAGAAAAGGAGAAGAAATTTTGTGCTCCGAAATTTCTCTGTCATTGCTTAAAGCAATAACTAATCATTCCTGTTTGGTTTATAACGTGAAACATGTTATTTGGAGGTGTTCAAAGTTCAAACTGTAGTATCACTATGGATATATATTGAGGAATTTGATTGACAGTAGTATTAATAAACTATTGCTTATTACTCTTTCACTATAGTAGAATAGTTTGTAATTTCATACATATGTATGGATACATTTGAATATGTACAATAAAATATATAATATAATTCTTATATGTATAATTGAAATACTATTGATAGTCATTTTTATATTTTGTTAACTCTTTAAAAAATTTTGTAAGGATATTATTAAGTATAAAATGTAAATTGTTCATTTTTTTTTATAATTATTTTGAAGCATTTTTTTTTTTTTTACAATTCATTTATTCTAAACTTTTGATTTTTGTACTTAATAATTCACTTGGATGAATATTTATGATGTGATCCCATATTTGATTTTAAAATTAAGAAATGAAATTCTTTGAGAATAAATAATTCAGGACACATGGTACAAAATTGGAACTCTAATTTGGAATTTTAATTTGAATTTCTCTCACCTTCACTTATTATTATATATATAGATTTATTATTATATATATAGAATAGTGGTAGGAGGAAACTGAAGATATATGGAAATTATGTTTCTCCCACAAGTTTAAATTTTTTACCTTTCACGTTAGGGTTTTGACATGTGAAAATTTTCAGTTAAGTAAATATAAGATTCGAAATCAGATTACTTCTTATTATACCATGATAAATTATCATTTTTTTTTCAAAAGTTTAAATTGTTAGGAAATAATAAATTTTATCATTTAACTATTATTTTGATAAATCCAAATTTCTAGATCAATACTGAAGCAAGATTAATAATTTTTGAATGGTTTTCGTGAAACATGCTATTTGAAAGTCTTGGAAACATAAGAAAATAACTTATAGTGTGAGTTTTGGTTGAAAGTGATCTCCAATGGCATGTTGCTCCATCACTGGCGAGCATCTAGGAATTAAGTTAGTATGTGGACTTCAAGGATGAAATAATCCATGCTTTTGGGAGTTTTGGCATTGTAGTGCAAGTCAAGTTGTAGCCATCCTAGGTTGGACATAGCTGCTCGATCGAAGTGTCGTAGGGTTAACAAAATAGTGTCCTATTCAAATTTTAATGGAACTGGAAGAATTCAATGTTTTTTGGGATTTGTTCTTTTGATTCCTTTGACGAATAAGAAAAAAAAATTATTATAATGTGAACTGATTGGGACTTTAATGTCCAAAAAATCGCAGTAATATGAGGTCACATTCAAGTGAAGATTTGTGATCCAGAAAAAAACAGCACTTGCACGTAGTTGGGAGGAAGAAAATGATTTTTACACAACCCGATTTGGATATTCTTCAAATGAAGAGAGATATTCTAAAATCCTTGATCATGATTGAACAATCATATAAATAACACATTAAAATTTATCATTTATTTTCTTTGTTTTTAAACACTTTTTATGATATATTTAGGTGGTTCTGTAACAATAGAATAACCATAAATCTCAAGTTTACGAGGCAAATAGTATAACAGCATTTCATCATTATTGGTGACTCTTTTGTTAAAAGGAAATCCATTAATGTAAGAGAAACAAAAGGACCTTGGCCAAATTAAGCCATTTACATTGGTAACATTAATCCATTTTGCTATCAGATGGGCAACGCCATATTGATCCAAGTGAAGTTGAACTGAATGAAAGGATGGGATTGTATTTGTATGAGCTTCTATATATATATATATATATATATATATATATATATGTCAACCATTTGCCTTATCTCTCAACTCACATTTTTAAGAACTCTTTACAAATGGGTCTGCAACCTCCTTAGCATCTCCCATTCAATAATAAGTTTTAAGAAATGTTACTAAACTCCAAACTCCACTGTCATTCTCATCACTACTGTTTAACTCAAGCACTAAACTCATGCAAGAGGAATTGATCCATGATGTTGGCGATTCTTGTTCACATGTTTAATTCCTCTTGCATTAAAAGCCATAAACTTTGAAAAGAATCTTAATTCCTAAAAGAACAAAAAGAAAAAAAAAAAATCAACATGATTTGTGTGCTTGAATACATCTTATATGATCCAAAATGTGATTCTACCGTCCAAATGATTCATCACCCTAATATAGGCCCCTACCCATGAGTTCTCTTCGGGCACAACTTGTAATTGAATTAATACAACTCTATTACACTAACATATCTTTCATGCACGTCACTTTTATTACGCATGATGCATCAATCATGACTTAACATATTAATAATCGTAAATTTGTATCAGACTTGTTATTTTCTCATTATGAGCGAAAGCAATATTCAGTATAAGTGGAGGTAAGTCTTTCGTCGATACTCTACTTCATAAGACAAAATACGATATCAACAAGTGATCAAAATTTTGACACCACGTGTGGCTTGTGTTAAATTTTGTCAATGTCAAGTGGGTCCCACCAAATCCATGTAGGTCTCCATCTCAAAAAACCAGCTCACTTGTAGACAACATAAACCCTAAACACATATAGGCCGGTGGATCATCTGCTGTGGACGGTCCCACACCATGTATTTTTTGTGGCGGCAAAGGGTATTTTCGGTAATGAAAATTATTTGTCAATTACACGTGTGTACTTTTATTCGCGGCCGGTGGTTGTGTTCGGTAAAGTGCTTTGACTTTTCTTCGTTTGTGGGTCAATGTTTTATATTTTTGAAAGAGTCTAACGTCAGTTTGGGCAAAAGGGACCACATTATTTAGCCATAAAATTGACACATTATTTTTCTTTTTCTTTTTTTACGTGATAAAAATAAAATTGACATTTACACCAAGTCACGAACCTTAATAATGGGAAAAAGACAGTGAGCTTGGCATGGAGTGAATCAAATAATTCAGCAAAAAATAGGAGAAATCAGGAGAATTACGATTCATTTGCTTTATCATTACTCCTACACTATGCCCCTCATCTATAGCCACAAATTAGTTGATATTGTGATTTCCATTTTGTTATAGCTTTGATTAAACCCAAATATGATAAAATAATAAAAAAAAGCTTGCCTAAAAATTCCTTCAACTTGCTATGTGAAAAGCTATTCATGTATATTTTTAAGTTTTAGTTATATGACCTGTTTTTTTTAGAAAACTTTTAATTACATGACCTATTTAATAACTTATTTGACTTGTTTACAAAATTCATGTTGATGCTTTTATGATTTGCAACATAATGGATTGAAAGAGATTCTCCAAACTGATTTAGAGAAAAACTTTGTCCAAAGGTCAAAATTCAAGAGTGTTAGTTGAACTATAAAACCATTGACAAATATATCAAGATTTAATATAGATAAGGCAAATCATTGTTTTCCGCTTCCTTTTGATTTCCATCATAAACCAAACAACTAATATTGCAATTTATTAAATATATCTATAAAATCGTAAAGGTCAAATAAGTACATAACATATTTTTATTTTTCTTCTATTTGTAAAGCAAAAAAGTGAAAAATGAATTATTGCTCCTTTTTTTTTTTACTAATATCCTAACATCAGTTCAAAAAGGCATTCTCTTCACTTTCATTTCCTTCTCTTTTCTCTTCGCTTTTTATTTCTCCTGCAAATAACATCTCTATTAAAAGTGAGGAAAGACTAAGACCAACCGCATTAGCTCTTCTAAAAGATTCCGTCTATTTTACACAAAAAACCTACTTTTTCTATTTTATACCATTATTTTTACAGAACACCCATATCAGTCCATTTATTATATATTATATTTTATATAAATAATATTTTTATGAGTTGAAGGGAGAGAGAAAGAGTAAGGAGAAGAGAGAATGTGAGGGGTAGGGGTGTGCATGGGTCGGGTTAATTGGGTTTTTTGACCTAACCCACCATGGTGGGTCAAAAAAAATCCAACCTAACCCAACCCACATGGGTCGGGTTGAACCCATGGGTTGGACAAATTATTATTATTATTATTATTATTATTATTAAATTGAGTAAAAAAATATAAATATAATTATAAATATATTAAAAAAACCCAAAGATTAGTATCAATATAACTCCTTAAAGGCAAATAACACTAATGACTAAACAACAATAGTAATTTACTAGGGTTTGTGTGAACTAATTGACTTTTATATAAGATAGGAAGAGCTAGTTATTTTAAAAAATTTATTAATTATATAATATATTTTAAATATATATTAAATATATGGGTGGGTTGGGTTGGGTTTGGAATTTTATGACACAAATCCAACCCGACCCACTATAAAAAAATTTTTGTAACCCAACCCAACCCACCAAGCCCTAAAAACCGACCCAACTCGGCAGGTTGGGTTAGGTCGGATTGGTTTTAGCAGGTTGGCGGGTTGGCTGCACACCCTTAGTGAGGGGAGAGAAATAATACTAAAATAATGTATAGAAGAGTTACAGTAAACGTGCATATATGCATGGTTACTGTAACACTTGTGCAATTATGAATAATTTTACACCCATTGATGTGGGTGTTTTTTTTTATCAAAATGTGTAAAATGAGTTACTTTTTGTATTTTGCAAGACTTTGGAAGAGCTAATGTAGTTGCTCTAAAGAGGTGTATGGTAATAATGTTTGCTTTGCACTTTTCATTTTTCATATGAAGTATCTAATACGAAGGATTAAGTTGTACGAAGGATTAAGTTGTCTTTACATTGCAAAAGATAGATGGACTTATTCGTTTTTCGGTTGCTGAAAGATAGATGGACCTATTCTATATTCAAAGTTCTGCGTGTGAATTTGGAAACTTTTTGACATAATGGAAAATTTTAAACTTTAGACCATTAAGTCTCTACCTAGTCTAAAAGTAATTTAATTATATAAACTCCATTTTTTTCTGGTTGATAGACAATCTTCTTTTTTGGAAATTGGTTTTTTATAATTTCCTTTTGGACTTTGATGACCTTATAAAATCAAATATGCGGAGCTAAACAATAGTGTTATAGTAAATAAATGCAGGGGAGCTTTCCCGACACTCATTTATTAATAGATCAACAATCTTTTGGTGTGTTTAATTTAAAATGATGGATTGAAAAAGATCGACAGAAATTAAAGAGAGAAATCAAGAATAAATCAAATACTCAACCTCAGTTAAAGCCTTAAAGGTTGGAAAAAAAAAAAACATATAATCAATTAAGAATATAAAGAAATTCACTTTCATATTGTTTTTGTGTTTGACCTAATCAAGAAATATTTGTCAAACCATGTGAACTCTCCAATTACATTATTTTCTTTTGTAACTTTTTATTTGGGGTCAAGACTAATGGGCATGGTCAATAGCTAGATACGACACTCAAAATATTAATAGTTAGGTAGTCAAATATAAGATATTAATTAGAAAAGTTCCACGGTTTCCCTCAATTTCTATGGCCCTAATGTACTAATTTTAATTTGCTTGTATTTAGGCAAATTTGTTTCTTCTTCTTCAAGGTGGGGAAGCTTTATTTTATTCAAATTTTGATGTGCAAGATAGTTGAATATTCAACATGGCAAAAGAGTAAATGACCTCAAAGACCAATATTGAGTAATCAGTGACATTTTTTGAGTAGTCTTTGAGTATTTTTCGCATTTTTGTTTGTAAAATTCTATTGAATACTGGAGGTTGACTAAGTGATTAATGACTTAATGTTTTACCTAATCAAAAAGGCCAATTTCCTTATTCTTACGAATGAGAAGAAGTCAAGGCATGTCTGGCGTTGTTGCTGGTTGGTACAGGCATCGCCATCACATGAGCACATTTAATATATATATATATATATATATATGGCTGAAGAGATACAAATAAATTATACTACATAGATCTTACGAATTTGAGGGGCGGCTCTACATTATTCTCAGGGGGTTCAAATGAACCCCCTGACTTCAAAAAAAAAAAAAAAAAATTATATATTATATATATATATATATTTTTTTTACACATCTTGACTTAAATTTTGCACACCTTTATTATAAGCATTTCCAACTCTAAGAATAAAGAGTAAGTGTTTGTGAATTGTAAGTGTCATTATTTTTTATAAATTTATATTATGTGTGTGAGTGTGTCTAATATTGATTGTGTGCATTACTTTTTGTTATAATGTTATTTGTGTGAATTATGATGTGTGTGGATGTTTGTGTGTACAATATAAATTTATATAATTTAATAATTAGGAAATAAAGATGGTTTGTTACATGTGTGTGTATTGTTATCATGTTATAATAACTTTTTGTTATAAAGTTAGTAAAATTTAAGAAAAAAAATTGTAAAGTTAGTGATTGTCCAAGCATTTGATTGGTTAAGTAGACAATAGTATATAATTTTATGTATAAATGAGTGTGGTTGTGTGCGTCAATAATTAATACAAAACCAATGAGTTTAGTTTAGTCATTTACTTTAAAATATTTTTATAAAAACAATAACAAATAGATAATAAAAAACTGCATAAAAATAAAAATGTTAGATAAACTTAACAAAATAAAATGATCGTACTTTCATACCTACCCACATTGACAATAGATACTCATAATTCAAAATTTGAATACTTATAGAAGGAAATTGTAAAACTTCATGTATTAATTTTTTTTTGTTGGTAACTCAATATATTCAAGTTCTTTTTTTATAAAATTTTTTTAATGAGTCTCCTAAACAAAATTCCTGGAGCCGCCAATACAAATTAATATTAATCTCAATTGATAAATCTTAGCGGGTAGAGTTTGTTTTGTTGTCTAGTAAAAAACTTGAGTTCAACTACATCAAAAAGAAACTCATCAGTGTCATGAATATCGGATGATAAAGAATAACCATTGTGAAAAGAGTCTAAGTAAGTTCATTCCCTATGGTTGTAAGAGGAAAAAAAAAAAAAAAAAAAAAATCCTAAACAAGGCATTTGGTAGGACACTAACATGCAGGAAAGAACACAATACTTATTAATAGGTAGTGCAATTACCTTGACATGGCCTATTTAGGGTGAGTTTGGTTCAACTTTTTAAAATTGGACTTTTTTCAAAAAGTGGAGTTTTCAAAAAATGCATAATGAAAAAATGTTTTTTAAAAAAACTGAGTGTTTGGTAGAAACTGTTGAAAAATGTTTTTTGAAAAAGCTAAGTGTTTGACTAGCACTTATAAAAGTGACGGTTTGAGTGGTAAATTACCAAAAAGGACAATGTATATGTAAAGTATTGTGAAAATACTTTCTAATTTTTTTTAAAAAAAACTTTCAAAGTTTCTAATTTTTTTTTTCACCAATATTAACTAATAATAACCTATCACTTAATATTTATTGTGAAAATATTGTGATTGCATTTCTCAATTTTAATTTCTCATTCTTTATTTTATTTTCCCCTTATTTCTTTACTTTTTTTTTCATCCATATTTCCTTCTTATTTTTCCCTCTTTTTTTCTCCTCCACACACATACCCTTCTAATTATTATTTTTTTTTCCTTTCTTTCCCCTTTTTCCCTACTCGGACACTCCAGAACATTCCACTTTTTTTTTTTTTTTCCTTTTTCCTTCTTTCCCTTTTTCCCTTACCACTTTTTCCTCCAAGACGTTCCCCTTTCTCTTTTTTTTCTTTTTTTTCCTACCACCTCCAGAATGTTCCCACTTTTTTTTTTCCCTTATTTCCCCCTTTTCCCTACCACTTCCTCCAGAAAATTCTAGTTGCCGCAGAGCTCTCTCTCCCTCTCTCTCTCTCTCTCTCTCTCTCTCTCTCTCTCTCTCTCTCTCTCTCTCTCTCTCTCTCTCTCTCTCTCTCTTTTTTGACAGTTCGAAAGCTACAAGGAAGAGAGAAGATCCGTTAAGTCTCTGCCACCACTGGGTTTATATTTGATTTTGATTTTGGGTTTGGGTTATGGGTTTTTAGTTGATGGTTTAATTTTGAGTTGATTTTTTGTGGATTTTGGGTTTGATTTTGAGTTGATTTTGTTTTGGGTTGATTTTGAGTTGGGTTTGGGATGGGTTTTCCAATGGGGTTTGAGTTGATTTTAAGTTGTTTTGTGTTGATTTTGAGTTATTTTTGGCTTGGTTTTGTTGATTTTGTGTTTGGATTATCAAATGTTGAAATGAGTTTTGTTGATTTTGTTGATTGTGGTGGTAGACCGGTGATAGTTGGGTGGTGCTGTGTTTGTAGCAGCACGGTGAGGGCAAAGCAAAGAGAAGAGATGAGAGGAATGAGGAACAGGCATAAGAACCGAGAACTGATGAAGGGTAATTTGGTAATTGCCCAACTCACCCCAACGGATATATCAAAACGCGCACGGACTTTTGGCAAAATGGACTTGAAGAGCTCCTTTTATTCCTTGCGCATTCTCTTCACGAGTATAAACACACAACTTTTTCCAAAAAGTTGCGTTTTATACTAACCAAACGGACTTTTTGAGCTAGCTTTTTTCAAAAGTGCTTTTTGGGCATAAAAAGTTGAAACAAACAAGCACTTAATGAAACTTGACAAGATATGAAATTGGAAACTTAAAATGAAGGCATTTTCTCATGGCAGTATTAGGATGATTTTTGAATTCCATGAATTAATTTCATTAATTTATTAGTTTTTTAGAGACAAACAGACATGCAATGAAGAGGAAATTTGATTATACTTAAAAGTTTTACTCTTATTATTGACTTTGCAAAACTTTTGTTCATACTTTATATTATAATATAGCCAATTAAGCATATGAACTCTTGTTTCAATGGTGCATTATGATCTTCTTCAAGTGTCAAATTGTCTGGGAAATATGGATTGTCCAAATTTGCAAGAATTTATGTGATTCCATTTTTTTTTTAATAACAAATCTCTGAAAAATTTGTTAAGATTGGTTTTCTTTACTTTGTCATTTAATCAAACTTTTTACTATAGACTTATATATCCAAAAGTAAAGTAATACTGATAATACTAAAAATCTGCTATTGACTATTTCTCCGGCTTTTCTAGACTGCCCCTAAGTTCAAACTTTTTATTTTTTATTTTTTTTTGGGTGTGGTCAGGATTTGGCCAACTAGTCCTAGGCAAGCATGGGGACCCTTTGTCTGAATTCATTTTCTTATATTAATGCCATTGGTTTCCTTCCCAATTGTCCCTTTTTTTTGTCAATCAAAGATGGGTAAGGAGATGGCTAGTTGTGGAAACCCATTTGACGGTGACTCTAATAATCCGTACTCGCTAAGAGATCAATGATTAAAAGGCCTATACAATATGAGGGACAGTCGTCTCTCTCTTGGGTGGGTTCATCTATAATTTGATCTTGTTAGAAATTCTGAAATTGTTTCAAATTCTTAATTTGACTTGGTTAGGGTTTTTTTTTTTTAGTTTCACAACAGAGATCTCCACCTAACTAGCTAGTTTCAACAGCGTCAATTAGTTGGTATCTTAAAGTGAACCAACATTACACACTGCAAATTAAAGTTCAAATATAGTACATTAGACCCTATAATCAAACCATGTGGGAATAAGTATTTGCCACAGAAACTACTCATTTTAGGTGGTCCTAATTGCCTCTATTCAAGAAAATTTTGGTGGTCACTATCCAATATGCTAAGTTAACAAACTAAGGACCTAATTGAGTTTATCTAATATATCAGTATGAAAGCAAGATATTAAGTAAGGTCGGTCCCAAATAAATACACAACCCACAAAATTGGTAAAGTTGTTGAAGTCATTTTGTAGTTCTGTATGTCTCTTGTTTCACTTCATTGCCTCATTGCATGGATTAGAACCCATTAATAGCCAAATGCACCCAAAGTGTTACTTGAAATGATCCAATAATTGATATTAAAAAAGGAAAAAAAGATAGAATTGTTGTAATTGGTTGGAAAGATATATAGATGATGGCTTTTTGATGTAAATCAAACTTCTTTATAAAGTTGAGTTTAGGCAATGGTTTAACTTGTATGTATTATTTTAAAGTAGTCCACTTTTGAAAAAGCAAAGATGGATGCCCTTGTCTAAGGAACTTTTTATGGCCATCAAATTGGCGGCATTTGAGCTATGATAACGTAATATGATGTAAGCTTTAGGGACTTTTTATTTTTTAAATATAAGACTGTAAATAATTTTACAATTTCTATATCACAATTGTGATTGTGTCATAATAAGAAAAAATTATGAGTTTATGTATAAGTAGTATGCAACAATTCATAATTTACTAAATTAAAATTGTGACAAAAAATTTTGAAATTATTTGTGTCAATTTTTTTTTTTTTTTTTTTTTTTGCTTGCAAAAAGAATTCAGCACGCTTTAAATTTGCATAATATTTTTACCTTTCCACTACGAGATGTGAGAAAACGTGTCCTCCACTTACTAGATTATGCCAATTACATCCACATCCAAACCTTTTTTTTATTGATGTAATATATGTGTACCTCTCTATTTTGCCATTTTCTATAACCCACCAGGTATACTTTTTGAAAATTGGAATACATAAAATTAGAGTTTAACATTAACACTAATTTCACAAACTAAAACTCTTGCCAAAAAAAGCATATAGGATGAACACATGATTTTTTTTTTTTTTTTTTTTTTGCATTATCTACACATGAATATATTAAATTAATTACATTATCAACACATAAATATTTTTTTTATTAGTGTAATAAATTTTTTTGCATATTTTATTAATAGCAATTTTTTCAAAACACCTTTAAAATGAGGTTAAGAAAAGAATGAGTCAATTATTTTACAAGCCCTAATGAATAGATAGAGTTTGGAGGGCCCTCTTGGTAAGGTTTTTGAGCAATGTTAGGTACGGAACATATTTTTCAATATTATTTCTAATTTGTAAAGATTGTAAATGTGATTCAAGTAACGTTACTTTTTATGAATTTATTATTGGTACTATTTTATTATAGGATCATGCTAACGAGTGCTTTTAGGACACTCATTAATAATCTATTTTAGGAAAGTATTAATACCACTTTTATGGGAAATGAAAAAAACTGTCAAAATATTAATTACTTTTTTCATTTCCCATAAAAACTTTCTTTAAATGGATTATTAACCAGTGTCCTAAGGGCACTCGTTAGCATTTTCCTTTATGATATATCAAACTGAGGAAAAAGTTAGAAAAGAGGCTGCTGTGGAAAATTTTGTGCTCAAGATCAAGATGTAATCAAATCTATTTGAAATTAAATATTCATATCTACCAAACTACCGTCTGCCTTAGCTTGATCATTGTGGGCCAAATTGGAAGATGTAGAAGCTTAATGCCCAATCAGTTTTGTGAGGATTTTATGAAGTATTTAAATAACTTCAACTGTATGTAAATGAAAGTGACAATTTGCTCAAACTGCTCCAATACAGCAATACTGCACTTGATATGTATTCATTACTATGGCGAAGTTTGCATTTAAGATTAAAGGACACAGACACCAACACTAAATTACAAGATATTTTTTCTTTATAAGAATGAGAAGGACTTTCATAACCCACTTGCATAGCTTTTTTTTTTTTTTTCTATGCAAGTGGGTTATGAAAGTCCGTGGCTTGATTGCAAAATTTATTATTCCTTCATTTAAATACCTGTACCCAACCAAATAACTTGGGTTTCACCAATGTTTAATGTATACATACGCACTAATTGTCCATTAAATTACTCATTCTACAGCACATAGGGATTAGATTATGAAGATTTTCCTAAAATTATAGATTATTGTATGTGTAGGATTCTAGTTAAATGCATAGATTGACTACAGGGCTTTGGGAAACAATGATAGGAATAGGTACTTTGTAGATTATGTTTATTTATTTTTAATTTTGTGTTTATAATAAATGAGGATAGGAAATTTAAACCTAAATTCTTCGTATAAAAATAAATTGAGAAATGCTATTGGATTTGAATCACAAAGCATTTGGTTATTTTATTATATATTTTTTTCATAAAGTCCAAATTACTTAATCTTTAGATAAATGCATGAAATTGATCATTGGGTTGTGGTAAACAATTATAAGAGTATTGTACTATGTAATTTACTTTAGAAAACAGATTTAAAAAAAAAAAAAAAAAACCCTTTAATTGGAATGACGAATCTTGGAATCAAAATTATTCATCTGTCAGCAAATTCGAATTCCTTTAGTATTTCATCATCCTAGATAAATGTATTAGATGGGACCTTGAGTTTTGAAAAGCAATGATAATAGTAATTTAACCTAGAGCCGTCAAGCACTATTCATCTCTTCATCACCTAACATTAACATTAGAGGCTTGATTGATTTTTACACAAACATATATATATATATATATATATATATTTTTTTTTTTTTTTAGGATAGGATGAGAATTTTTTTTTTTTTTTGAATCCAAGATAGGATGAGATTTGAACCTATGACATTCTTAGAAATATGATAGATTATTGCAGTAAAACTAAGATATGACATACAACATGGTATATTGTTAATTGCATTTTAATTTTTATCTCACACTTTAACTTTTTGAGGTCATCGAAATTTCAGGATTCAATTTACTATTATCCAAAGATTTTTATTTTTTATTTTTTGAGAAACCAGACTACACCCGGTCGGAGGTATCCAAAGATAAATCATCTGACTAAACATAAACACATAAATTGATCGAATGATCTTTTTATTATTCCTTAAATAAATATCCTAATATTACAAATATTGATCTGCTCTAATTAGAACAACATCACAATTTTTTTTTTTTTTTTTTAATAGAAAGATTACTTTTACTTTTTTATCTTCACTTTTATTACATGCATCCAGTCCTTTTTATTATCCATAAATTGATATATTGTTTCCTAATCCTATCCAAGTTTGGAGTACATAGGGATAAGGTTTTCCATGTAATTTACGCAAGAGAGATAAAGGAGAAAATTGTCCTTTAAACTAGTCCTCCATCCCACTTTCTCCTTGGCTTCCCTGCACCGCGTCTTTTACTCGGAAAATCCCAAACTCGTTTTGACTCTCAGCTCCCATAATTGGTCAGTACCCTTATATATAGAAACTTTGCCTTTTCCCTATAAATATCGAAAGCAAAAGCTCATAAAAGAAAAGAAAAGAAAAGAAACACAAGGCAAAACTAAAAACAAAGTGAGTTTCACAAGCTCAAATTTTGAAAAACGTGTTAGTGGACGGTGAGATCCATAAACACCCACTTTTTGCTTTTCTCATCATTGATATAAATCACACACTTTCTTCCATTATTTTTATATAAAGGCAAGAGATTCCCTTTGCTGTTCATAGCCAACAACAACACAAACCAACTTTCTCTCACTGTTGCAACAAAAAAAGCTGAAAGGCAAAGCAAACTGTAGATTGTAGAAAGAGAGCTTTTTTATTTTTGAGAGAGAGAGAGAGAGAGTCACATAAAAAAACTACTGTGTTTTTGTTGTGAAGAAAACAAGATGGCAATGGGAAAAGAAATCATGGGTTGTTCTATAATTGAGAGGTCTTCATTTGTTTCATCAACAAAAGTGTTTTTGAATCATGGTAAGAACAACAACAACAATATGTTCTTGGTTAAACCTTTGCAGAAAAGGAGGGTATTGGTGCCTTTGAGGAAGGTTGTGAAGCATCCTGTGGTGGCTGCTGTGAGTGAAAATTTGGTCAAAGCTGTGCCTATTGTGTCTGTGCCTGTAGAGAAAGCAGAGAAGTTCAAGGTGAGAGCTGTGGTCACAGTGAAGAATAAGAACAAGGAGGAGTTTAAAGATAAAATTGCGAAGCATTTCGATGCTTTCACGGACAAGATTGGAAGGAATATTGTTCTGCAACTTGTCAGCACGGAAATTGATCCAAGTAAGCCTATTTCAGTATTTCTTCTTCTGGGTGTGTCAGACCATTAAATTTTTTTCACTTACAATTCATTCTTCAATTTCAGTCTTTTATCTCTAATTTTGGAATGAAGGCTCTAATTCTCTAATGGGGTTTCAATATTTTTCCTCTTTTGGTTCCTTAAAGTTGAGATCAATCTGACAATCATATTAATTTAACCTTTCTTCTTTCTTTGGTTGATGTCATTGTGTGTCTTACTGAATCGGTTTATATTTTAATGTGATATAGAAACTAAGGCTCCAAAGAAAAGCAATGAGGCTGTGTTAAAAGACTGGTCAAAGAAATCAAATGTCAAAGCTGAAAGGGTCAATTACATAGCTGAGTTTATGGTGAACTCTAATTTTGGTGTGCCTGGAGCAATCACAGTGAGCAACAAGCATCAGATGGAGTTTTTTTTGGAGACTATAACCATTGAAGGATTTGCATGTGGTCCAGTCCACTTCCCCTGCAATTCATGGGTGCAATCCAGCAAAGACCATTCAGGAAAGAGGATATTCTTCACAAATAAGGTAAAAAAAAAAAGTTATCTTTTTTTCTTTGATTGATTCTTCAAATCTCTGACCATGCAAGTCAACTGGTTAAAACAAAGAATGTCAAAACCATATTAACTTGAATCTTTGCTTGGAATAAAATGTTGAATATTTTTCTCTAATTTTCTTTGGTCCAGGAAGTTGAATAAAGAATATTCTATGCTTTATAGCTGGCTGTTGCTGAATTTCACTTACCATTAAAATACATTTTTACTTGCTCCTCCTCCAAAAAAAGAAACTAATTTTCAAAAGATTATTGCATGGTAGAGTTGATTGGGCCCTTATTTTATTATTATTATTTTGTTTTTATTTTTTAATTTTTTTAAATGAAAGGTCTAAATTGGGATTCTATAATTTTTGTTTTGGTGGATTAAATCCAAAATATTCAGTCTGTTTGTGTAATTGATGGGCCACACCTGGAATGGGCCATGGATCCAAAATTTGAGCCTAACTACCAAGAGAGCGTTAGATTTATTTGTTTTTTTGGGCATAAAAAGCCCATCATAATTCATATGACATAAGTGATATAAGTGGAACCTGTGTGACAACAACAAATATGAACTTACCATCCCTTTTCCCTCTGATATTTTTTACTTAGTATGATTTTTTTGTTTTTTGTTTTTGTTTTTGTTTTTAGTTCAAGATTAACATTCTTTTGTGACTATTTTATTTGAACAGCCATATCTACCAAATGAAACGCCTGTTGGGCTTAGATCATTAAGAGAGAAAGAACTTAAAGAAATAAGGGGAGATGGCACAGGAGTCAGAAAATTATCTGACCGCATATATGACTTTGATGTGTACAATGATTTGGGCAATCCAGATAAGGGAATTGATCTTGCTAGGCCAAAACTTGGAGGTGAAAAAATTCCATATCCTAGACGGTGTCGCACTGGCCGCCTTCCTACTGATACTGGTGAGTATATTCTATTGTCTTTTTCTTAATTAAGCAATGTTAGAGACACAACAAATTCCACTTTTTTCACGAGGTAGGAAGTTGTGATTGGTTTTATCATATTGACAATACAATAGAACTGTATTGATTAGCTTGATACTAAGGTTTTTTTTTTTTTTTTTTTTTTTTTGGTAATGGTCTAAAATACCTTTATGTTGAATGTGCCACAGATTTGCATGCAGAGAGTAGGGTTGAGAAGCCATTGCCAATGTACGTGCCTAGAGATGAACATTTTGAGGAGTCAAAGCAGGACACATTTTCTGCAGGGAGGCTTAAAGGAGTGCTTCACAACTTAATCCCATCCTTGAAGGCCAGCATTTCAGCTAATAACCATGAGTTCAAAGGATTTTCAGACATCGAAAACCTCTATAGTGAAGGTGTCCTCCTTAAATTAGGGTTGCGAGATGAACTCCTAAAGAAGCTTCCATTGCCAAAGGTTGTCAGCAATATCCACGAATCCAATCGGGGAATTATTAAATATGACACCCCTAAAATACTTTCAAGTGAGTATATTATCTATAACTTTCTATGTTTCGTATTAATTTGAAATTTTTTGGATACCCAAAAATATAGGAGTTTTTATTCAATTTTATTATTTTATACCTCCCATACCATGTCATTTTTCCTTCAATAACTTGTCTGTTGGAAGCCTGACTATTGAATTATGAAATGAAATATTCTGGCTCTTCCAGCTCTAGCTATTGTATGTTTAAATGCAACGAGCCAACTGAGTCTTTATTACTTGTACTTGTCACCAACAAGAAGAATCTTTTTCTATTGTAAAGTGCATTATAATTATAGACATTTCACACGTTGGGAACAATAGCCATAATGAGTTTATCACAAGCCATTATTATTATGTATAGAAAACTAATTACAAAGTAATTCATAAAATTATGCTGTTTAAGTGATACCAATCGCATTCATTGTTATGTTAATTTGTAAACCTTTATATTAAAACTGGTAATAACTTTAGTATTTTTCTTACATTTAATTCCCTTGTGCAGAGGACAGGTTTGCATGGTTGCGAGATGATGAATTTGCCCGTCAAGCAATTGCAGGAATAAATCCAGTTAGTATTGAGAGGCTGACGGTGTTCCCTCCAGTGAGCAAGCTTGATCCTGAAATCTATGGTCCCCAGGAGTCTGCACTCAAAGAAGAACACATTTTGGGCTATCTCAATGGCATGACTGTACAACAGGTAATTTACTTGTTTTTAATCATGGTATTTATGTATACAAGGTCCTAAATCTACATGACTTAATCAGTTTCTATTCTTAAAATGCTGATATGTTTCATTCTTTCTTTCTTTGATAGGCATTGGAGGAAAATAAACTGTTTATATTGGATCACCATGATGCTTACCTTCCATTTCTCGATCGGATTAATGCCCTTGATGGCAGAAAAGCTTATGCAACTCGTACCATATTTTTCTTGACCTGTCTTGGGACTCTTAAGCCTGTGGCTATAGAACTTTCCCTTCCACCATCAGGACCAAGTTCTCGGTCCAAACGCGTAGTCACACCAGCTGTTGATGCTACTACCAATTGGATGTGGCAGCTTGCCAAGGCTCATGTGTGCTCCAATGATGCAGGGGTGCACCAACTTGTTAACCATTGGTAAGCTTGACTTTATGATTATGATTATACTAGAAATCAATTTGTGTAATAATGTTTTAGAATCATTATATTTGTTTTTGGGTGACTAAAATTAATGCAACGGTGTGCTAATTATATATAGGTTGCGTACACATGCGAGCTTGGAACCATTTATACTAGCTGCACATAGGCGAATGAGTGCAATGCACCCTATATTCAAGCTTTTAGACCCTCACATGAGATACACGTTGGAGATCAATGCCTTGGCCCGCCAAAGTCTAATCAATGCTGATGGTGTTATTGAGTCTTGCTTCACTCCTGGTCGCTATGCCATGGAGATTAGTGCTGCTGCATATAAAAGCTCTTGGAGATTTGACATGGAAAGCCTTCCTGCTGATCTCATTCGCAGGTATAGTTGAGTTACTGAGTTTATGTGATAGTTTGGAGAAAATTTAAACACAGTTCCTTATATGTTAAACTTTAGGCTCCCCAATTAAATGTTTGCTTCATTTGATGTGTATGAATCTAATGGGAAACTCTTGTATTGATTGTATAGGGGTATGGCAGTACCTGACCCAACACAACCTCATGGTCTAAAGCTCCTAATTGAAGACTACCCATATGCCACTGATGGGCTCCAAATCTGGGCTGCAATTGAGAACTGGGTCCGGACCTATGTGAACCGCTACTACCCAAATTCAAGCCAAATTTGCAATGACAGAGAGCTACAAGCTTGGTACGATGAGTCCGTTAATGTGGGTCACAGTGATCTAAGCCAGGAAAGCTGGTGGCCCACATTGGATAATGTTGATAATCTAGTCTCAGTCCTCGCAACCCTTATTTGGCTAGCTTCAGCACAACATGCTGCACTTAATTTTGGTCAGTACCCATATGGTGGATATGTACCAAACCGTCCACCCCTAATGAGAAGATTGATACCTGATGAAAATGACCCTGAGTATGCTATTTTCCTAGCTGACCCACAAAAGTATTTCCTCTCAGCATTGCCTGGTGTATTACAATCTACAAAGTTCATGGCTGTGGTTGATACACTTTCAACACACTCCCCTGATGAGGAGTACCTAGGGGAGAGAACACAGCCATCAATTTGGACTGGTGACACTGAAATTGTCGATGCATTTTACGAGTTCTCCGCCGAGATTAGACGGATAGAGAAGGAGATTGATAGGAAAAACCTCGATACAAGCTTGAGGAATCGATGTGGGGCTGGTGTGTTACCATATGAGCTACTTGCACCTAGCTCAGGACCTGGTGTAACATGTAGAGGGGTACCAAATAGTGTGTCAATATGAAGGAAATTTAGACTCACTTTAGTTGGTCACATTTTTCAACATAGGTATATAATAGTGTGTTAGATCTTTGAGTTGCACATGACTGTGTCTAGATACAAGTCTTTGCACGTACCATCTCATGTGCACTTTGTAGTCTCTGATAACTTATATGCTATAAAGCTCATTGGTTAAATAAATAAAGTTCATTTTATTTTAAGGATTGGAAAGTTTGTTGTGTTTTTATTCTTTTGGTCCATTATTAGACTTGAGTATTTGAATGTAGCTTTTGCAAGTCCAAGGTAAGGTCCACGTACACTAAGAATTGCACTCACCATCTGGGGCTTGGTCCATAAGTTTTTGATGGTCCTTGGATAGAAATTCAACAAGGATAGACCTATGGGCCAAAGTAGACTCAATTTTCAAATTTTCTAAGAAAATCCCTGATAAATGAGCATTATTGCATTCAAATCATAATTCCTTTATCCAAAAGAAAAAAAAAATATTATTATTATTATTTTAAAGATCTTTTTTCCATTCCCTCCTTTAAACTAAGAATAGCCATAGCACCTATTCCATAGCTAGCTACGTATGGAACAAAATTCCTATTCAAATACACAACTTCAGTAAAAGGTTGAACAAAAACATATAATAAATCAAGAATTAACTTTCATATTCTTTTTTTTTTTTTGAGCTTTAACTTTCATGTTCTTTTTGAGTTTGACCTAATCAAAAAATTTTGTCAAACTATGTGAACCCTTCACTTATATTAGTTTCTTTTGTACCTTTTTTTTTGGGGTCAAGACTAGTGGGATTTGTAAATAGCTACGACACTCAAAAGTTAATAGCTGGCGGAAAAACATAAGAACATTTCCATGGTTTTCCCTCGAATTCTAGTATTTGGTGGTCAAATATAAGATATTAAAAATATTCCATGGTTTTCCTCGATTTCTATGGTCCTAACGAACAAAGTTTGCTTGCATTTAGGCAAATTTGTTTCTTCTACTTCATGTAAGAGAAGTTTTTTTTTTTTTTTTTTTTTTTTTTGTTAGAGATATATAAGCCCATTAGCATAGGCTCAAACTTGATACTACTTTGTGTGCAAGCTAAGTCTCTTACTTGTACTAGAAGTCTATTAGTTTAGGGTTTAGTCTACTATATATACCCATATTATGGTTCATTGTAACACATGATTTGTATTACACTCTAATATATTAAAAATGTAACCCTTTAGGGTTTCATCTGTGGACGTAGGTCATTAAACTGAATCACGTAACTCTCGTGTTCTTATATTCCTATTTTATGCTTTCCTCTTCCGCATTTATATAAACATATTCAACATGGAATATATCATTATTAAAAACTAATGTTGGTGGCATGTCCAAGTCACATGCTTAGTTTATTGGAAGACATTTTTTTTTTTTTTTTTTTTTTTTTATAGAAAAAGTTCAATGCGTATTATTAAGGTAGGTCAGTGAAATTAGTGGTATTTCTTCCATCCAGACGGACATATGAGAGGGGATATACCCTCTTCTCACTAGGGAATGAACTAGCTTATTATAGTGTCTGCGAACAATAGATAATTTAAAAGTTGAGAAGTTTGAAATTAGGAAATGTATATCTGTTGTAAGATGACCATAATGTGCTAGGCTACTGCTACCATTCTTTAGTGCTTTGAAAAGAATCTTCGAGTCTCCCTCCAGGACAATGCGATCAAAACCAAGTTCCAAAACTAGTTCCAATGCTCTCCTTGCTGCCAAGACTTCCACCTTAATAACCGTGGATCGCATGGGGATTTGCTGGGATAAAGAAGCGATGACAAGGCCTTTATCATTTTGGATGACCACTCCAAGTCCAGCGGTGTTGTCTTCAGCGAAGTTTGCCTCGTCAAAATTTTTTTTGACCCAATGGTGATCAGGTGCACATAAGCAAAAGCAATTCTTTTGTTGTACAAAAATATGTCATTGACACCCTATTGGAAATTGAGATGCGTTCATGGCATAATGATTGGTTGAGAGAGAGAGAGCTGAGTTGTGGCAAATTGATTGCAGCTGAAAATTACAAATAACATGAATCAGCACCACTTATGGAATCGATTGGTGTTAGCTAACACATGGCATAGATAATTGACATGGCGTCGATTGACGTTGCGGATGATATAGAGTTGTCCTGACAATGCCTTCAGATTAAGGTTCACATGGCACTTTGGTAGGGTGGCATGTGGCAGACAATGATGGGCTGGCATGTGAAAAGCGTGTTTGGAACATAGAGAGCCAGTACCAGCACTTGAATAGATTTGACAGCATGTGGGTGTGTAGATGATGAATCGCAGAACCTATAAATGTCATGTGAGAGCACGTGGGTGCTCGGAATCTACCAGTTTTGAGTCTACAGATTGATCTTGAGGGACAAACTAACCTATGAGATTAGTTGTGGAGGAAACGAGATCAATGATGATGAGAAAGCGTGAGAGTTTTGCTACAAATGCCGGTGGCATGGTAGAGAGAGGCAGAGCTATTGGCAAAGGAGAGATTGTAGAATATCATGTTAAGAGAAAACAAATATCAGTGTTTAACAATGTATTATAATGACCTTATAGTTGACTAATTACATAGGCAAAAATGATAACAGACTTTATTATTTATACAGGATCATGTTGTACAATGGGGAAGAGAAAAGAATGGCATTCTTCTAATCAAACAATGACCTCTTCCTTTTCTTTTGCGACACTAGGCAAGGTTAGAGCAGCACAATTAAATTGTAAATGAATGCTAATAAAAGAAAGAGAGAGAGAAAAAATATCACTAATAAGTTTAATGTCTTCAAAGATCCAAGCAACCTCAAGAGAGCAGATTCTATCATTATTTAGAAAATCAACGAGTTCAGAAAATTACTTTCCACAATGACTTTAGGAAAACAAGTGTTTTTACAAAATTACAAGGTTATCCTCATCACTGAAGCTGCAGTACAAAGTGGGTTCAAATTCTCCTTTACTTGTGTATTGAATTTGATAGATAACACACATAGAAAACCAGTAAAGCGCCAAATGACAACCTCTTGATTTACCAAAGCATCAATATCATATGGGGAAGAGTCTTTAATCTGGCAAAGCCTATTATGTCTAGTTGGGTTTTAGAAGACAAAGAAACTTTGGGACCTTTTTTCACTCACCAAACAACAAGATTCTTATACAATCTTTGGGATCCCAAGCCCTTGGTAGTTAAGACTTAAAATCTTCATGGAGGAGGAGGAGGGGGTGGAGGAGTACCCCCAACAAAAGATTGAGATACACTCAGACTATCAGTACTAAGAATATGTTTCTTATGAACGTGAGACTCTAGAGAAAAATACTCTGAAGATGTACGTTTAATTAGCCGAGTGTTGAAGACAAGATGAGTCATCAGGTGAAGCGTGATTTTTGGAGCTTCGTAAGATGCGTTTCCATGATCAAAGAAATGATTTTTTCTGACCTGGCAAATCCTCATGAGAATTATCTCCATCTCCATCTCCATATCCACCTTTGAATATCCCTCATTTAAATTTTTGTTATCCAGTGCCTTATCCTTCCCACCTACTAGTCGTTGATTAGTATTTAGAAATTGACACCTATCTAACTTATCAACTGCTAAAAGAGTCATATTTAAAATACACTCCTTAAAAATAGGATCAGGCTTATCAAGTTGTCGCCTAGAGTCATTGCAATCCACCAAACTACTAGCTGATAGATTTTCTTGAGATTTTGAAACTTGAACTAACGTGAGAATATGGTTTTTTGAAGATGTGGATTTGGATGCAACTCTATCACATTCAAAATTTGAAATTTCAACAAGATTAGGAAAATTGAAAATTTTATGCTTTGAATGTCTTGAGTCATCCAGCTATTGTTTGCATATCTTCACAATAGATTCACCGGCCATCGGAATATGAAGCTGCTATTGATGGAGTTTAGAAGGTCCATCAGTATTCTCTCCCCCCTCAATGGCCGAACTGACCTGTTCTTCATCATCACTAGACCTTTGTTGGCTAGGATTTCCTTTTTTATTATTGATTTTTGGAGCTATAGTGCGCAACCATAGACCAAATTGAAACTCATCCTTATCCGTGTGGAGGCATCCTTTATTTATCTGCTAACATTCCCAATCTTGATGATCCAGTATACCACACCAATAGCAAAATGTTGGTAACTTGCCATACTTAAAAAAGACTCAACCTTCCTCTATATCTTCAATATGAATCGTTTTTCCCCTGTTGCATAACAAACAGCACATGCTTTCCTGGAATAGTAGGGGTGTTGGAAGTCACAACATAAGATCAATTTTTTTGGGGGGGGGGGGGGGGGGGGACGGGGGGTGCTAGTAGAGGCCATCAGGGTGACAAGTCAGAATTGCATGAAATTTTGGCAAGTTGAAGGGAAACGACATTCAAATCCAGATCAAAAATAGTTTTTTTGCTATTTATAGTAATATTTGTTTTTTCTTAATAACTTTTAGTTTAAAAGTCAAAATAAGATTCCGTCTATTTTGAGACGTCCCTTAGAGACAGTATTTTCAATTTCTATAATTATCTCAATTTTGCTATTTTTGGCAAAAATCACTATTTTGTCACCTAATTACGTGATTAGCGCGAATATGGGTTTCTGAGCATTGCCCTAGCCATCCTAGGGTTTCTATTACTATTTAAACATATTATAGCCTCCAAGGCAATTCATTTTTTTTTTTTTTTTTTTTTGAGATTTATAAAAATACAAACTTTGTCTATTTCTCTCTAGTGGATTCCAGGACCTTATCACATTGTGGATTCAAGGGACCCAATTATGGATTCGAGGTTTTCATTTAGAAGCTAACGTGTTTAGTTTCTTTTCTTTTCTTTTTTTCATTTAGGAATCAACATGTTTATTTTTTTGTAGCTTCTGCGACATCATCCCCTCATCAGAGGTTTTGTGATGTCAATATCGACTTGAATCAGAAGAAAAGGACCCCAAGCAAGGCCACTCTTCGGAGCATCAACCAAAAGTGGAATACCAATCTCCTTCGCAATACGAGTGCCAACAACCTTATTCATACTTTTAATAGGGATGCTGAAAACCCGAATCTAGAAAAGGGGAATATTGGAAAGAAACATTACCAAGGCTAAGGTCCTCATGGAAATGTTTCAAAAGAATTAGCTTACTATCAAAGGACCAAGGGCTTTTGTCAAGAACCTCCTTCATATCTTCCTCTCTTACAAAGATAGCTAGAAAAAGATTATTTCCCACTTCTTTAATGGTAACTCCATGCAGACCACGACAAAGTTTTTGGATGGTAGATTTAAATGCTTCCTTGTTAAAATCTTTAGTAGATTGGAGTTTGAACAAGATACTAAATTGAGCATGATCTTTAGAAAGAGCCACCTCCTGAGAACTCACCGCCAAAACCCCTTTTTCTTCTTCCGAAAGATGGAACTTCCTCCACAGTTCCTTCATAACCACATCCATAATACAGAACCTTTGTAGGTCTAATAAAATAAAATAAGAGATATGTGAGAAAGAAAGATAGAAAGAAATCCCCTACTACGATCAGCGGAGCTAAACCAAAGAGGTTTAAATCTTACGTGAAGAACGTAAGTTAGTTTCTTTTACTTTCCAAGATTACAGAGAATCAGATAGAAAAGTTTATATATATATATATATATATATATATATTAGTGTTTTGAAGGTAGTAGTTTTAGAGGCAAATATCCTTGATTAGGCTAAAATCAAAGACACAATAATGGTCATTGAGTTCAGCTTAGTAAGAGATGAATAAATTTATATGGAAAATATATTATACACTAACAAAACTAATAGGGGTTGTAATTACACCCTTACCTCTAAATCTATGTATAAGATGAAGATTTGTATGGCTTTTTGCTTGGTGATTTTGACATATAAGGTTGATTTCCTTCTTCTTCATTCTAATTGTAGTGACAACTCAATTTGTTTTGGTAGAGAAATTATGATATTCATTTATTTAAAAATCTAGATTATAGACTATTGATTTTACTTTTAGCATCCACTTGGGACAAATTCTTTAAAAGTGATTTTGTTATTAATAAATTATTGGTCTTTTAAAAAAAAATCCATCTCCATTCTAAATTACATAGAAAAAATTAGTTTTGAATTAAAGGAAGATGTGATACGATCATAATATTGTTTGTAATAAATATTTTTCTAATAGTGACTTATACGTGCCATGCACGAGCTTTAAAACTATTAATCTATAAAAAAGGTGAGTTTTTGGCTCACTTAATAAATACTTCATTTAGGAGCAGGTAAAACGGTGAGCTTTTGGTCAATAAGAAAAAATTTTAGCCCAAAAAAAAAAAAAAAAAAAAAAAAAAGGCCGAAGCTCAGCAACAGCAAAACATGTTGTTCGACAAAGGCCCTGTCTCTGTTTGGGAGAACATTTACTATATTTTTTATATAGGTGAAGATAAGAGAAGAAGAAGAAGGAAGAAGAAGATTTAAGATGTTGAATAATTGAATATTCAACATGGCATACGACCTCAAAGGTCAATTTGTGACATTTTGAGTCTTTGTATATTATTTACACGTTTTTGTTTTTAAATTGACTGAGAGATTAATGTCTTACTCTTACCTAATCAAAAGGGCCAATTTCTTTATTCTAACAAATGAGAGGAAGTCAAGGCGTGTCTGGTGCTATATGCCAACCATGCATCTTCCTCTCATGACAACTTTTCACATTTGAGTTTTGTAAGAAAGACTTTAAAAAGTATAAAATTTTGACCCGCACGCTATATTAGAATACTACAAATTTTATTACATAAACCTTGCAAATTAAATTCGTTTTTTTAAGTAAATCTCAATGGTAAAGATTTTTGTTATCAAATAAAGAACTTTGTTTATACTAAAATTCCAATAAAAAAAATATTTGTTAGTGTCTTAATTAGATAATAAAGAAAGTAATTATCAATCATAAAGTCTATTAGGTTCATCCCCTATGGTTGTAAAGGGGAAAAATCCAAGACAATTCATTTGGTAGGACACAGGGACACTAAAATGTAAGAATCAAACAGTAGTTAGCTGTAGGTAGAGCATGAACCTTCAAAAGGCCTAAGAAATAAAATCTGGCAAAAGATATGAAGTTGCATGGAAACTCAAAATGAAAAGACATATTTCTCACGGCAGTATTACAATGGTTTTTGAATTCCATTAAGCTGTATTCTTAGGTTTTACTTTTGTCATTGACTTGGAACATATATCGGAGTTCATTTTCTTATATCTTTGCCATTGATTTCCTTCCCAATTGCCCCTATTATTTGTTAAGCAAAAATGGTATGGAAAAGACTAGTTGTGGAAATCCTATTTGAGGGTGACTATAATAATCATTACTTGCTAAGGGATCAATGCCTAAAAGGCTTATACAACATGAGGAAGAGGTGAGTTCATCTATAGCTTGATCTTGTTAAAAATTGTCCAAATTTCTAATTTGACTTGATTTAGGTTCTCTTGACTTAAAAGAAAATATATTCCTTATTAATCGGTTTTGCGTTACACTTGAAAACATTCAAACGTACATCCTAATCAAACTATGTGGGACTAAGTCTTTGCCACTAATTGAATTTGATGCAACCCACAATTTGGTTAGATGTAGAAGTCATTTTATTTCACCGCACATCTTGCCTCATTGCATGGATTAGAACCCATTAATAGACAAATGCAGCCAAAATGTTACTTGAAATGATCGAATAATTGATTCTAAAAAAGAAAGAAAGAAAAAAAAGAATAATTGTAATTGGTTGGAAAGATATATAGATGATTACTTTACAAAATTGAGTTTAGGCAATAGTTTGACACTTCTATCATTTTAAACTTTATAGTAGTCCATTTTGGAAAAAGCAAAGAGGAATGTCCTTGTTTATGGAACTTTTTTGGCCACCAATGACCAAACTGGTGGCTTACAAAATGAATTCCAGCACGCTTAAAATTTGGTCCATATTTTTACCTTTCCAGTTTCCACTACCAAAAATGCGACAAAACTTGTCCTCCAATTACTATTATGCCAATTACATTCCTATTCACCTTTAAATTTTTTATTTTATTTTATTTTTATAATGTTTTTATGTCTATGTATGGACCTTTGGGACTAACATATATAGTCTCTTGTATCATATGAATTATGAGTCCATCATGAATTTAATTATTGTGATTTATTATTATGTGAGATAAGAAAGTACGCATTTATGGTACTCTTGAAGTATTCTATAATTATACTTGAAATACATAAAATTGGGGTAACACTAATTTCCCACGTTAAAATCTTTGCTTATAAACAAATAGGAGGATTTGATAATAACCTGATCTAAGTCTAAATTAACTTTTTAGTGGTTTGTTGATATCAGAAAGTGTGTGAAAATGCAATTATACCAACCATATATTTTTGCCATAAGACTTGATCACTTAACCAATCACACTACTTACACATAAATATTTTATATTTTTTCATTAGAATAATCAATTTTCCTGCGTATTCTATTAATAGCAATTTAAAAAAAAAAAACATCTTAAATATAAGGTTAAAACAAGAATTATTCTAATTATGACACAATTTTGAGGGTCTTATTGCTAAGTGGTAGAGCCCTGCTAGCCAAATAGCATTTCTTACAACAGTTTCACATTTTGTGAAGTTGGTAAATTGTGTTTGGAGTAATATCACTCTTACATGGTTCACAAATGACCTATTTTATTATGCATCAATTAAAACAAATTATGTCGACAATTGTTAAAAAAAAAAAAAAAGAGTCTAAAATGCAAATTGCACTCTCTAACTTTATTTTCATTTAATTGAGTTCTTTAAGTTTCAAATTTATTCAATTTTTAGGCATTTCGCCCAATTTCATTTGAAAATTTGCCATTAAGTATAAAATTAACTAATGAAAAAAATTATATAAAAAATCTATAAAATATTTTTACTAATTTTATAAATTTCTTTCATGTGAGAAAAATATTTTTTAGTGGAATATTTTTTAACAAAATTGGATGAAAGACCTAATTTAAATAAGTATGAAACTTATATGACTCAATTGAACGAAAGTAAAGTTAGAGGACTAAAATAAATTTAAGTTAAACTTGATGGTGCAATTTACATTTTAACCTTTAAAAATGTGAAAATTTTGGCGCCTCTAAATTTTTTGAAGTTGTATCTCAGGAATCAAATCCATTTGGGACTAAATATTCATATCTATCAAACTACCATCTACCTATATCATTGTAAGTCTAATTGGAAGATCTAGATGCTTCATGCCTGCAAGGTTGAATTTTATCAACCATCTTGTTGGCTTTATTCCGTACCAAATTTGCTTGTATTTTAACAATTAGTAACCCTGTATTTAGGTGGGAATCATGTAAGGGTAGTGAGTGAGAGAGTGAAGAAATGCTTAAGATTGTGTAAGGATGCAGAGACTCGCGGCTAACTCGCGACTGGCAAGCCGCCAAAGCTGGCACATGTGTGAAGCATGCAGGGGAGCTAAAGAGTCATGCCAGCTGTTGCACTACAAGACAAAAGTCCCAGGCTGGCCAGGCCATTAGCTCTCGACTCAGTTCAGTTGCGAGGCCAAGTCGCCAGACCACCCTGTTTGGGAAAAATTGACTCTTTGCATTCCTTTCTCACTCCACTATATATAGACCCTTATACCCACGAAATATAGAGAGCTTCTAGAGAGAATTTTGAGAGAGAAACCCTAGAGAAAAACAAGATTGATACATCCACAATCTTCACATAGAGACTCTTCAAATTCCTCTACTCTCTTCCTCTCCATTGTTACATCCCTGAGAGGTACATTACCAAAACCTTTTCTCACCATACCCATATCTATGAGAAGACCATTTGGTGCTTTGGGAAGCAGTTAAGAAGGGACCAATTTCATATTAGTTGATGCTATGGTCAAGTAGCGGAATCCAGTAAGCTAAAGAAGAAATAGGTTCAGCGTAACCTCGTTAGAGTAGGAGCTTGGAGGGCTTAGGTACACTGAGTAGATTAGGCTTGAAGGGTCTTCTGCTGTTCATATATCCCAACTACATTCTTTAGTGAATTATTTACCACTTGGAGGGTGGCGGAGAGGTTTTACGTCGAGAGCTTCAATTTCCTCTTCGATAAGACATTGTTGTGTTGTCCTTGTGTTTGTATCTCTCTTCCCTTAATCTTTGCCATTTAATTTCTGCTGTAGATGTGATTTTATTTGGTTTAGATTGTTTATCAATTCTGTATTAAGCTTATGTTCTTATTCCGCACATAAATTGTTTGATATTAAACTTGAATTGGTAATTTGTTAATTGGGGTCTAAACGTTCATAGTGTTTTATACACTTGTTGAACTTTCAATGCCTGCTCAATGTTCTGTGGATTTTATGCTGCCTTTGAATAGCTTCAACTGTATGTAAATGCATGGAAGTGACAACTGATCAAAGTGCTCCAATGCTACACTTGATATTGCCATGGATGGTCATTAGTATGGCCAAAGATTGCATTTAAGATTAAAGGGTACTTTCTAGTTTTTGTTGTTGTTTTTGTTTTTTTGTTTGAGTGGGGATAGGAAATTTAAACGTACTTTTTTCTCTCATAAAGATAAACTAAGATATACCATTGAACCACAAAACATTTGGGTTATTTTAAATTAATTATCTAATCTTTACAAAATAAAATGCATGAAATTGATCATGGCGTTGTGGTAAACAATTATAAGATTAGTGTACAATGTAATTTAGTTTAGAAAATATATAAAACCCTTTAATTGGAAATGGGAATGACGAATCTTAGAATCAAAATTATTCATTTGTCAGCATATTTGAATTTTGATACTATGTCATCCTAGATAAATGTATTAGATTTGGACCTTCAGTTTTGAAAAGCAATGATAATAGTAATTTCATCTAGAGTCATCAATCACTACTCATCTTTTCATCACTTAACATTAGATATATATTTGATTTTTCTTTTCTCTTTTTTATAAGATATTATAAGATTTAAACTAATAATGTTTGTTAAAGATATAATGGATTATTATAGCAAGATAAGACAGACAATTTTATGTTATATGATTAAGTGTTTTTGTCTCACACCTTTAAGGTTTGAGGTCACAGAAATTTTAAGATTATATTTGCTATCATTTTACTTTATAATTATAACGTAAGTCTATTTCCATATTTCATATACAGTTATGCTAATTAGTGTGAAATACAATAAACTATATATGTTGTATATTTTATCTACCTTGGTGAATAATAATCACTTCAACTAAATCAAAGATCTTATATCTCCTACACTCATATTTATCCATTTCTTTTTAAAATTTCAATGAAATCTAATGAAGCTTTCTTAAAAATAAAAAATAAAAAGATCTTAATATCACTGTGGGGCCCAATAATTTATGGGCCCGACCCGCTTGCTCATGGGGAGTCCACAGGCCCAAGCCGAAGAAGGCCATGGCCCAAGCTCAAAATAAGAAGCACAAAATGGCCCGGAGATACAGCCGAGGACAGCTTAGTCCTCGGCAGACCCAAAGTCTCATTGATGAAAGTAGTATACGAGTAAACTTTAAAGATCAGAAAATATCTCAGGGAAGTTGTCCTTAATACCCTTCACTGATAAGACTCTACACCTAACAGAACCTGATTCTTAGGCTTTATTAACCATCCCCAACAATTCCAGGATTAGACTGACGGGACAAATAGCAGTCCTAAAAAAGTTGACCCTACACGTGGACGAGGGACAGCGAACGTAGGCTAGTATAAAAGAGAAGATAAACTAATCAGAAGGAGATCCCCATCTCACTTCCTGGGAAAAACTCCAGGGATGAGAATGCCCGGACAACATATGTACACCACCATGAAAAACCCACCGTCGGGTAACCGGAGAAAGACATTAGTGCTCCTCGGACATGATCCGAGGAGTCCAATCCCTCAAGTTATAAAGCTGTAGGGCTTGGATATCCAGGCTGAAGCCTTTTCTTATCTGAGTTTCCCTAAAGTCCGGTTTGGACCAACGCCCTGTGACCAAACGCTAGCCTTTCAAGTCCACTCTCTACAAATCTTATTGTGAGGGATCCTTCACGTGCGAGCCCAACGTCATTGTTGGGCCGTTTGAGAATCGTGTCCCTACAATTGGCGCCGTCTGTGGGGAGGCTTACGCGTTGGCACGGGTGGCGCATGAGTCAACTCTCTAGCAAGCAGAGATTCGCGAGTTTTTCCCATCTCCGGTGATCTGCAGTTGTCGCTCCGATATAAACTGGTGCCAGGGCTTACATCCTGTAGTGCCAACGGCACGGGCAGCTCTAGGGGCTTCCGACCTCAAGTCAGCTCTCCCAGTCATGGACGAGGGGCTGACCTGCGAAAAGAGCAAATAAGTACCCAAAAAGTTTTGGACAGAACCAAGGCCTTGCATGGTCCTCGGACTTAAGCCTATGGGGAAACTAAGTACACAAAAGAAAAACCATAAGTTTTGGACAGAACCAAGGCCTTGCATGGTCCTCGGACTCAAGCCTATGGGGAAACCAAGTACACAAAAGAAAAACCATAAGTTTTGGACAGAACCAAGGCCTTGCATGGTCCTCGGACTCAAGCCTATGGGGAAACCAAGTACACAAAAGCACAATCGGAATTCCCTACTTCCCAGTCGACTGCTCGGATGGATTATTTAGAGATTCAGCCTTGGACGGTATTCACGCGCTTATCACAGAATATTCAACTGTTACCCCGGTTAGTTTCCTAAGTTTGATTTACTATGAATTATCGGTATAATGCCTGGTAGTATTGGTAAATTAGAGTTAGTTAGATTATGTTTCAAGGTATCTTGCTCTAAATATTCTTGAAGAAACACACACATGGAGCACACCCATTCGCAAAGTAGTATTGCCAAAAGATCAGTACTCAAAACATGTAAATAAATTTCTATTTTTACTAAAACAAAGAAATAGTACAGCGTACAATGAAAAGCTGGAATCAGCTTATGTCAGAGCTCACTACATAATTGAGTAGGAAGATACAAGAAAAAATATATAAAATAAAGCCGAGGAGCAGTACAGACGAGAGGTTGGCTACTAAAGCTAACCACATAATCAAAAGGAAAGATACAAGAAAATAAAACAAAGCCGAGGAAGTGGATCAGAGGAGAGGTTGGCTACTGCTCCAAGACCTTGTTCTTCCTTAATGCTTTTACGTGCCCATAACTCAGGCAGCAAAAAAAACCCAACTTGAGCCTCACACCGCTGAAGGAAAGGTGCAGGGAGCTGGAAGTTGAGGAGCTTTCACCAAAATTTTGCCTGCGACAGGGCAGAGGCGCTGATGGCGGAGAATCTTTCTTCTGACACGCCAAAATTCTGGCATAAACAGAACTTACTTCGGATTTTGACTAAAAGGGGGAGAAACACCCTTTCCCCTCTGTCGGAGCGGAGTATTCTCTTGAATTTATGCTTCTTGTGCCCGTACCTCACTACTTTGAGTCTCAGGAGGACACGGCGCCTCCGTGGCGGAAAGAGTTCTTTTTCCTCAACCCTCGCCTCAGACATGATATACTAAGGGAGGAAACTGAGGGACTTGTGCAAAGGTAAAACACCTTTCTCTCCTATTTATTTAAAAGGTAAGGTGGTGGCATTTAATTCTCGCAGCGTCCTAAGGAACGCTACAGACAAAATGACTCTGGCTCAACTTCCAACGTCAACTGCAACCACAAGATTAAAGAAGCCTCGTAAAGGCGCACCTCGAACATTGGGACGACAGAGAGTACCGCGTGGCCAAAGGCTGTAGAGATACCTCTTAATTCGTGGACTTAGTGACTTCGCGGCCCAGGCCCGCTCTGCATGAGGGCCCAGGGACTGTGGCTCACGCCGAGAAATAGCCGTTGCCGAGGACAACCCCTGCTCGGCGCCTCGTGAAATATCTGAAGAAAGGGAGAATCTGAACTCAAAAAGTTTTGGACAGAACCTAGGACTTGCATGGTCCTCGGACTCAAGCCTATGGGGAAACCAAGTACACAAAAGAAAAAACATGAGTTTTGGACAGAACCTAAGACTTGCATGGTCCTCGGACTCAAGCCTATGGGGAAACCAACTACTCGGATGGGGAAGGTTCTCGGCTCAAATACTGTAAAAGGTTAAGGCCAATGTGTTAAGAAGATGGCGAAATGACCCAATGTTCATTAGCTTAAGGAAACTGTTCATTTGGCGGGTGACATGTCCTCGGATAGTTACTTCCTATACCGTATCGAGCACTTAATCCTCATCTCGGCTAATTTTAAGGTGAGTTTAGTCCCTCACTGGTCGGCATTGTTATGTCGAATAATTTTATTAAAGTTATGATGACATCTTTTTATTAGCAAATATTTTAGCCTTAGTTGTCATTGATTCAAATGCTATATTATTGTGCCGAGCAGCGCTTGTAAACTTGTAAAAACATAAAAACAGAACATGCGAAGTAAAGTAACAGCAACTTTTATTAATATGAAAAATTATTACAACGTACAAAAAGGGGCTTAAACAAGCCTATATAAAAAGTGAATTGTCGAAGCAACAATAACCTCCGCAATACAGATAAGTGAACAGTCAGGTGTCTTTCAAACTTGTCTTCAAAGTCTTTCCAATCTCTGCCTCAGTACTGGTCATATCGGGAGAAGAACCTTCTTTAGAAAAAGATGAAGGAGAAGGAAAAAGAATTTGAAGGAGAAGGAAGAAGAGGATGGAGGAGATGAATGAGGAAGATGGAGGAGATGAATGAAGAAGATGGAGGACATGAGTAAGAAGGAGGAGAAGAAGAGGGAAAAGGTGAGAAGAAAGAAAGAGAGGCAAAGGGCGGCGCCAATGAACGAAGAGAGGAAGAAGCAGGGGCATTTAGTCCCTGCCACAGTCCTGACTCCTAACACACTGGTGCCATGTTAGATATGCTCATGAGAGAGCGGGTGGTGGTGATAATGGATGTTTTTGACTCAGTCACACCGAAAGTGAGATGTGACGAGTCCCTGCTTCGGATTTTGGCTAAAAGGAAGGGGAGACAAATCTTGAGTCTCCGCCATCCTTGCCCTGACTGAGCCATCTCGAACTTTATTAAGACATGGTGTTTTTGGGAATGGAATGGTTTATTCATGGCTGACAACTGTGCTGAACGTATTATCCGATAAGGTATAACCAGAGGGAAGAAGTGAACTCTGGGAGGAATATGAGGGATTCAAGTATGATAAAATCAGTTTTTGTCTTCTCTCTTTATATAGGGGACGAGGAAAAGGGGTCATAATACATTCAGATCTCCAGGGAAATCTGCAAATAAATATACATCCGTTTCGTTTCCCCACGCTATCAATAACCGTTAGATCTGGGAGGTCTCGTAAAGGGAAGATATTAAAGACGCGCTTTGGATAACCAAACGGCACAAGGGCATCGTGCGCAAATTAAGGGGAACATCTCGTGGACCGGTACACTCCCTGGGCAGGTGAAGAGTCGCCAACGTCAGTCAAGGGCTGAAATAAATTAGCCACAATAAAGGCTCGGTATTACCAAAACCCACCTTTCCAACCAAGATGTTGGACAGCAAGGTTTTGAGGGGCTATTGTGGGGCCCAATAATTTATGGGCCCAGCCCGCTTGCTCATGGGGAGTCCACAGGCCCAAGCCGAAGAAGGTCATGGCCCAAGCTCAAAATAAGAAGCACAAAATGACCCGGAGATACAGCCGAGGACAGCTTAGTCCTCGGCAGACCCAAAGTCTCATTGATGAAAGTAGTATACGAGTAAACTTTAAAGATTAGAAAATATCTCAGGGAAGTTGTCCTTAATACCCTTCACTGATAAGACTCTACACCTAACAGAACCTGATTCTTAGGCTTTATTAACCATCCCCAACAATTCCAGGATTAGACTGACGGGACAAATAGCAGTCCTAAAAAAGTTGACCCTACACGTGGACGAGGGACAGCGAACGTAGGCTAGTATAAAAGAGAAGATAAACTAATCAGAAGGAGATCCCCATCTCACTTCCTAGGAAAAACTCCAGGGATGAGAATGCCCGGACAACATATGTACACCACCATGAAAAACCCACCGCCGGGTAACCGGAGAAAGACATTAGTGCTCCTCGGACATGATCCGAGGAGTCCAATCCCTCAAGTTATAAAGCTGTAGGGCTTGGATATCC
Source organism: Quercus robur (assembly GCF_932294415.1). Lineage (NCBI taxonomy): Eukaryota > Viridiplantae > Streptophyta > Magnoliopsida > Fagales > Fagaceae > Quercus > Quercus robur. The sequence goes on from NC_065538.1 coordinate 3,810,953, forward strand.
AGGCTGAAGTCTTTTCTTATCTGAGTTTCCCTAAAGTCCGGTTTGGACCAACGCCCTGTGACCAAACGCTAGCCTTTCAAGCCCACTCTCTACAAATCTTATTGTGAGGGATCCTTCACGTGCGAGCCCAACGTCATTGTTGGGCCGTTTAAGAATCGTATCCCTACAATCACAATTATTAACCTATTATGATTGAAACATAATCACTTTTATCTAATTGATCTCCACTTTTACAAGCATTCACTATTAACATCACTTTTATTATCCATTAATTACAAAAGATCAAAAGTATTGTTTCTTAATCCTATTTGGCTTTGTGTACGTTTATTTCTTAGCATTTTTCTTTTTGTCTCATTATTTATTTTTTATTTTTTTTGCAAGTAATCTAGTTTTAAATTTTGTTGAAATAAATTTTGTTATTGCTGCTTTTTATAACATATTTAATATAAAAGATTTTAAAAATTATATCTTTTAATAACCATTATGCAAATAAATTATGGGAGATAAGCAATTTCAAGACTGAAACTTTGAATTGAAGAGAAAAAGTGAGTTGTAATTTATGCAAAAGATGGAGAAGACACTTGTCCTTTCACCTTATCAAGCCCACCTTCTCCTTGGCTTCCCTACACCGCGTCTTTTACTTGGAAATCCGAAATTCACTTGATTCTCAGCAGCCATAGTTGGTCAAGTGATTCTAAGACCACAAACTTTGACTATACCATTTTCCATAACTTTTTATCCATCATTAATTTACAATTAACCACGTAAGAGAGTTAGGAGAATGTGTATAAAAATGTATGATTCTAAAATTATTGTCATTGGTCCGAACTCTAAAATATATATATTTTTTAAAAAGAGACCGTTTGTAAGACACAAAAAATTTGACACTTACTAATATTGTAAATTATTAATATTTTATTTGAAAGACAAAAATTATTAATATTTGGTAGTTGGTAAAAAATTGATGTTAATAACCGCCACAAAAACCAATACAAGCTTAACATCTCATCATTTTTTTTGGTTGTGTGTATGTATTATTACTCACGCAAAAAAAAATAATAAAAAAAAAAAAAAAAAAGGAAGGAGATTCAGAAGCACGTTTTTTGAAAAAACGTACGAGGACAGTGACATCCATAACACCCACTTTTTAATTTTTTCATCATTTATATATATCTCACTTTCTTTGACCATACATATAAAGCAATAAAAAGCAAGAGATACACTTCGTTGTTCAAAGCCAACACCACAAACCAACTTTCTTTTGTGTTGCAAAAAACAGAAAGGCAGATCAAAAACAGTGGAAAGTGAGCTTTTTTGAGAGATAAAGAATCACATATAGACTGTTTTTGGAGTGAAAAAACAAGATGGCGATGGGAAAAGAAATCATGGGTGGTTCTATGATTGAGAGGTCTTCATTTGTTTCATCAACAAAAGTGTTTCTGAATCATGGTAAGAAGACGAACATGTTTTTGGTTAAACATTTGGAGAAAAGGAGGGCAGTAGTGCCTTTGAGGAAGGTTGTGAAGGGTCCTGTGGTGGCTGCTGTGAGTGAAGATTTGGTGAAGTCTGTGCCTGTTGTGTCTGTGCCTGCAGAGAAGTTTAAGGTGAGAGCTGTTGTGACAGTGAAGAATAAGAACAAGCAGGACTTCAAAGATAAAATTGTGAAGCATTTGGATTGTTTGACTGATAATATTGGGAGGAATATTGTTCTGCAACTAGTCAGCAGTGAAATTGATCCAAGTAAGCCTATTTCTTATTCTGGTTGTGTCAGACAATATATATATTACTGCCTAAAAAGACTAGTACTTTTTTTGTCACTTCAAATTTTTTCTTCTGGGTAATTCAAATTTCTGTCTTTTGTCTCAAATTTTGGAATAAAGGATCTAATTCTCTAATGGGATTTTCAATTGTTTTCCTCTTTTAGGTTCTCAAAGTTGAGATCAATTTGACAATCATATTAATTTAATCTTTGTTCTTTATTGGGTTGATGTTATTATGTGTGTTAGTACTATATTCTTTTCGATTTTAGTACTGAATTGGTTTATATTTTTGTGTATTGAAGAAACCAAGGCTCCAAGGAAAAGCAATGAGGCTGTGCTAAAAGACTGGTCAAAGAAATCGAATGTCAAAGCTGAGAGGGTTAATTACACAGCTGAGTTTATGTTGAACTCTAATTTTGGTGTGCCTGGAGCAATCACAGTGAGCAACAACCATCAGATGGAGTTTTTTTTGGAGACTATTACCATTGAAGGATTTGCATTTAGTCCAGTCCACTTCCCTTGTAACTCATGGGTGCAATCCAGGAAAGATCATCCAGAAAAGAGGATATTCTTCTCAAATAAGGTTAAAAAAATGTCTCTTTTTTTCTTTGGTTGATTCTTTGAATATCTGACAAAGCAAGTCAACTGTTTAAAACAACAAAGGTCAAAATCACAAATAGCTTAAAAAAAGAAAAAAAAAGGGTGGGCTGACCTAGCGATTTTCTTATTTGAGTGTTACTATAGTAGCATCTTACTTGCTAGATATTTGAATTTAGAATTTCCACTACAAACTACTTAAGAGTAAACCCAATGGCCGCGGGAACATCACCCTTAGTGATACCATATTTAACTTTTGAATCTTTGCCAATAAGTAAAAATTATAGTGTTTAGATGTAGGTGACATGGTCCTCCAAGTAAGAAGTTGAATATTTCTCTAATTTCTTTGGTCCAAGAAGTTGAATAGAGAATAGTCTCTAGCGTGCTGTTATTGAATTTTACTTACCATCAAAATATATTTTTCCCTGTTCAACCTAATAATATATATATTTTAATTTGAAAGTATCGCATGGTATAGTTGATTTGGGCCCTTATTTGGTTTTAAGATCTATGCCAACTATAGAGTATGAAGAAGAATTATTTATTTATTTATTTATTTTTGGGTTTGGTAGATCAAATAAAAAATATTCAGTATGTAGCTAATGGGCCACTCCTGGAATGGGCTATGGGTCTAAAAACTGAGCCTACTAACTACCGAGAGAGCATTAAATTTGTTTGTTTTTTATTTTTGGGAATAAAAAGCCCATCATAACTCATAAGCCAGATATGATGGAAGTTGAACATGTGTGACAATTAAGAACAAATATGAAATAACCATCCCTTTTCCTCTCTGATTTTTTTTTTCTTTGTATGATATATATATATTTTTTTTGTAAGTTCGACTTTAACACCCTTTTGTGATTATATTATTTGAACAGCCATATCTACCAAATGAAACGCCTGGTGGGCTTAGATCATTAAGAGAGAAAGAGCTTAGAGATATAAGGGGTGATGGCAAAGGAGTCAGAAAATTATCTGACAGGGTATATGATTTTGATGTGTACAATGATTTGGGAAATCCAGACAAGGGAATTGACCTTGCTAGGCCAACACTTGGAGGTGAAAAAATTCCATATCCTAGACGGTGTCGCACTGGTCGTCTTCCTACTGATACTGGTGAGTGTTATATCTTCTTTTCTTAATTGAGCAATGTTATAGACTTCTTGAGTTAGCAAGTTTTGATTGGTGTAACATCACTTCTATAGTATACAATTCATAATATACTACCTCAACAGTTGACAACAAAGTTGTGAATTTTTGTGTGGAGCCAGACTTATAGCTTCTGTAAGTGCCTAATGTGCTACATTAAAGTTAAAGCTTTCTATATATTTTTTTTGACAATACAATAGAGCTGAATTGAACAGGCTTGGTGCTTACATTACATATAAACACAAAAATAAAAACTAAACATCATTTTCAAAACCAAATTATGTCAAATGAAATTTACTCTCATTTTAAATTCAAGTCAGATTGTAATTTCATTAACCTCTCTATCTACTCTTTGTAATGGTCTTAAATACCTTTATGTTGCATGTGCCACAGATATGCATGCAGAAAGCAGGGTTGAGAAGCCATTACCAATGTATGTGCCTAGAGATGACCAATTTGAGGAGTCAAAGCAAGACACAGTTTCTGCTGGGAGGCTTAAAGCAGTGCTTCACAACTTAATCCCATCCTTGAAAGCCAGCATTTCGGCTAATAACCACGAGTTCAAAGGATTTTTGGACATTGACAACCTCTATAGTGAAGGTGTCCTCCATGAACTGGGGTTGAAAGATGAACTCGTAAAGCAGCTCCCACTGCCAAAGGTGGTCAGCAATATCCAAGAATCCAATAGGGGAATTACCAAATTTGACACCCCCAAGATAGTTTCCAGTGAGTACACTATCTATAATTTTCTAGATTTGTTAATAATTTGAACCTTTTTGGATACCCAAAAAAGTTGGAGTGGTTATTCAGTTTTATACCTCCCATACCATGTCGTTTTTCCTTCAATGGCTTGTCTGTTGGAAGCCAGACTAATGAATTATGAATAGAAATATTCTGGCTCCTCTAGAGCTAGCTGTTGTATATTTAAATGCAACTAGCCTACTAAGTCTTTATTATTTGTCCTTGGCACCAACAAGAAGAATCTTTTTCACTTGCAAAGTGCATTACATCATAATGGCTAAAATGTGTTAATCAAAATCCATTATTATTATGTTCAGAAAACCAATTAAAAGGTAATTCATACATGGGTCATGCTAATGAATGCCCTAAGGGCATTGGTTAAGAATCCATTTTAGGAAAGTTTTGACATCACTTTTATGGGAAATGAAAAAAGCTGTCAAAACATTAATTGTTTTTTTTTTCTTTCTCCATAAAAACTTTCTTTAACTGGATTCTTAACCAGTGCCCTAAAGGCACTCGTGAGCATTTCCCTTCATACATTTATTTATTATGTTGTTGAAGCGACACCAATCACATTAATTGTCACGTTAGTTTTTAAACCTCTGTATTAAAATTGATAGTAACTTTAGTATTTTTCTTACATTTACTTCCCATGTGCAGAGGACAAGTTTGCATGGTTGCGAGATGATGAATTTGCCCGACAAGCAATTGCAGGAATAAATCCAGTTAGTATTGAAAGGCTTACAGTGTTCCCTCCTGTGAGCAAGCTTGATCCTGAAATCTATGGTCCTCAGGAGTCTGCACTCAAAGAAGAACACATTATGGGCTATCTCAATGGCATGACTGTACAACAGGTAACCACATCATATTGTTGTTAAGTAATGTACATGTTTTTAATCATGGTATATGTATGCAAGGTCATAAATGCACATGACTTTATTTCTGTTCTTAAATTGCTGATATTTTTCATTCTTTCTTGACAGGCATTGGAGGACAACAAGCTGTTTATATTGGATCACCATGATGCTTACCTTCCATTTCTTGAACGTATTAATGCCCTTGATGGCCGAAAAGCTTATGCAACTCGTGCCGTATTTTTCTTGACCTCTCCTGGGACTCTTATGCCCATTGCTATAGAACTTAGCCTTCCACCGTCAGGTTCAAGTTCTTGCTCTAAACGCGTTGTCAGACCAGCTGTTGATGCTACTTCCAATTGGATATGGCAGCTTGCCAAGGCTCATGTGAGCTCCAATGATGTAGGGGTACACCAACTTGTTAACCATTGGTAAGTATGAGTTTTTGAGACTATAATTATACTAGACATACCAATTTGTCTAAATTTGTTTTAGAGTCATCATATTTAAGTTTTTGTGTGACTAAAAGTAATGCAATTGTGTGCCAATTTTGTATAGGTTGCGTACACATGCAAGCTTGGAACCGTTTATACTAGCTACACATAGGCAAATGAGTGCATTGCACCCTATATTCAAGCTTTTAGACCCTCACATGAGATATACAATGGAAATCAATGCCTTGGCCCGGCAAACTCTAGTCAATGCTGATGGTGTTATTGAGTCTTGCTTTACACCTGGTCAATATGCTATGGAGATTAGTGCTGCTGCATATAAAAGCTCTTGGCGCTTTGACATGGAAAGCCTTCCTGCTGATCTCATCCGCAGGTATTCATGAGTTACTTTATGTGAGTGATAGGAAAAATTTAGACACAATTCCCAATGTGTTGTACCTTAAGTTTCCTAATTAATTCAATCATACAATATATTGGCTAATGAGCCACACAGTTGAATTTAATTGTCTAGAAAAGATACAATATTTTATCCTACATTGGTCAATATAGCTACATGATTGAATTTAATTGAAGAAGCTAAGGTACACTACTTATGGAACTATAACTAACTTTTACCCCTATGTTATGCTATATGTGCTTCTATTTATGTTTGCTTTCATTTGATGTATATGAATATAATGGGGACTCTTGTATTCATTATATATAGGGGTATGGCAGTACCTGACCCAACACAACCACATGGTCTAAAACTCCTAATTGAAGACTACCCATATGCCACTGATGGGCTCCAAATATGGTCTGCAATCGAGAACTGGGTTCGCACCTATGTGAACCACTACTACCCAAATTCAAGCCTAATTTGCAATGACAAAGAGCTACAAGCTTGGTACTTTGAGTCTGTCAATGTGGGCCATGGTGATCTAAGCCAGGAAAGCTGGTGGCCTACATTGGACAATGCTGATAATCTAGTCTCAGTCCTCACAACCCTTATTTGGCTAGCTTCAGCACAACATGCTGCACTTAATTTTGGTCAATACCCATATGGTGGATATGTACCAAGCCGTCCACCCCTAATGAGAAGATTGATACCTGAAGAAAATGAACCTGAGTATGCTATTTTCCTAGCTGATCCTCAAAAGTATTTCCTCTATGCAATGCCTAGTGTACTACAAGCTACAAAGTTCATGGCTATGGTTGATACACTTTCAACACACTCCCCTGATGAGGAGTACCTAGGGGAGAGACAACAACCATCTGTTTGGACCAGTGATGCTGAAATCATCGATGCATTTTATGAATTCTCTGCTGAATTGAGACGGATAGAGAAGGAGATTGATAGGAAGAACCTTGATACTAGCTTGAGGAATCGATGTGGGGCTGGTGTGTTACCATATGAGCTACTTGCACCTAGCTCAGGACCTGGTGTAACATGTAGAGGGATACCAAATAGTGTGTCAATATGAAAGGGATTGAGACTCACTTTAATTGGTCACATTTATCAGCTTAGGTATATAGTCTATTAGATTTTTGAGTTGCACATGACTCTGTCTAGATAAAAGAATTTGCATATAGCTTCTCATATGCATTTTGTAGTCTCTGATTAACTTGTATGCAATAAAGCTCATAGCATAACTTTGGTTAAACAAATAAAATTGATCTTAAGGATTGGAAAGTTTGTCGGTTTTTACTCTTTTGGTCCATTATTGGACAGTATTTGAAAGTAGCTTTTGCACGTCCAAGATAATGGTCAGACTAAGAAGTCCACACATCATCTGGGGCCTGGGCCATAAGTTCAGCTAATTAGTTGTTTGATGGTCCAATGTTAGCATTTCAACTACGATTGGCCGATGGGTCAAATTGGACTCAACTTTCAAGTTCTCTTGAGAAAAGCCCTGAGAAATGAGCATTATTTTGCAGCCCAAATTTTCACCCCTTAGGCCTAACCAATATTGCTTAATTTGTTCAAAATGTCACCCAAACAATCTTGAAAATAATTTATTTTGATTAGTACATAATAAAAGTAGTCTAGGTAGTGGATCTATATCAATATAACATTGCACTAATAACATTAGAAAGTTGTAAAAAGAATTTGTATCCCTGTTGTAAAGAAAATAAAAACAACATTGTTCAACTTACATGTCAAACAAGCATTTAAAATCGATTTAAAAAGCTCATTTGTTGAAATTATTGGCTGTGTTATTGTGCTTTCTAGGAATCATTGGACCCAAATACACTATTTGTGGGGGTATATATATATATATATATATATATATTTATATTTATATGATTGACGTCCTCACCATAAACTGGGAAATGGGTGGTGACCAATATTTTGAAATGCTCGAACCATCGATCATGTGATTCAAACATAGCCTTGCTTCCCAAGATACGAACTTGTATGTCGGTAGGCAAGTTGGCAACAGCACTTCTTAGTTGGTTTTGAGTCTTAAGACTCAACCTAGCATAATCGGTACCCATGATTGTCATTTTATCCATTGAATGGATATCCTCCTGGCCAAGGAGTTGACTAATGAGATTCTCATTAACTTGATTTCCTGCCTCAAGGTTAACTAGGTGTAGTTCTAGTGCTCTGAGGGTTCTTTGGAAAAGATTGTAGTTATTTTTGATAAAGGCTCTCTGAAGGTTATCAAGGATGAATTTAATGGAGGGTGGGAGGTTTGTGTACACTCCATTGTTAAATTGTAAAGCCTTGGATAAAACTCCTTGTAAAGTGATAGCCATATAACCACTGGAGAATGTTATAGAGTTTTGAAGGGATGTTGCTTTTCTGGATTCTATTCTAGAAGAAGCACCTTCATGCATTTTCTGAGGAAATCCCTGTATAGGTGCCTTTCCTTTTATATATATATATATATATATATATATATATAAATTAGATCTCAACTTGGAGATTAATTATATGTCACATGTATCCGATCCAATCCAATTTTCTTAATTTTGGTGCAACTATTTAGTATTTACTATACTACAAAAATCAATGACTCTAATTTTCTTAATTTTTTTGTTATACATGAGTTATTAAGTAAGAAAATTATAAATCAAAATTAATAAAGCTTAAAAAAAGACTATCATTGATTCATTATTTATTATTATTACTATTATTATACAAATAGTGGTTGGATAAACTAAAACTGAGAATTTCATAGATATCAATTTAAAATGATTTTTTTTCAAATAACTTATATTTATTTTATTAGTAGCTATTTTATATTTTCAAATATACAAATATTATATATAACCTATGGGGCCCGAAGTCTGAGGTCCCAGCCCACTTTGTATTAAGGGCCCAAAGCCCAGGCCGAGGAGCTCTATTGCCGAGGATGCGCGATGAAAGCTCCTTGAAGGCCGAAGGATGTGGCTGAGGACAATCTCACGCTCAACACCTCATAAAAACGCCTGAAGAAAAGGACAAACTCAGTACAAGAGCAGTACAAGCTAGAAAGTTGCCAACACCATAACGTGGAGCCCAACACCTGACAAGCCCATACCCCATACCATGCTATCCAGCTTTTCCCAACCATTCTGACGTGAAGATTGATAGGACGAGTAACTGCCCCAAACAAGGAGAAACTGACACGTAGATGAAGAAGGGAAATCGAATATTAGTATAAAAGGGAAAAAAGGAGGAAAAAGGAGAGGGGGGGGGGGGGAAGAGGCCCCGGAAAAAGAAGAAAGAAGGAGGAGGAATGGTGAGAATGTGATGCTCCTCGGACTAATTCTGAAGAGTCAAACCTTCCAAACTACATTGATGCAAGGCTCAGCTATGCAGTCCAAACTCATCTTTGTATGACCGCTCATGAAACCAGGACTAGATCGAAACCCAACGCCCAAAGGCAGGCCTTTCCAAACCCACTCTCTACAAATTATATTGTTCGGGGCCTTTACACACGAGCCCAACGTTAACATTGGGTCGTTAAAAATCGTGTCCCTACAATTGGCGCCGTCTGTGGGAAGGCTTGCGTGTTGGCGCAAGTGGCGGTTGAGTCAACTCTCTAGCAAGCAGAGGTTCGCGGGGTTTCCTCCATCTCCAGTGACATGCAGTTGTTGCTCCGACATAAACTTCTGCTAGGGGCTACGCCCTGCAGTGCCAACAGCACGGGCAGCTCTAGGGGCTAACCTTCGAAAAACAAATAAATACAAAGAAAAATCATAAGTTTTGGACAGAACCAAGGCCTTGCATGGTCCTCGGACTCAAGCCTATGGGGAAACCAAGTACTCAAAAGAAAAATCATAAGTTTTGGACAGAACCAAGGCCTTGCATGGTCCTCGGACTCAAGCCTATGGGGAAACCAAGTATTCAAAATAAAAATTATAAGTTTTGGACAGAACCAAGGCCTTGTATGGTCCTCGGACTCAAGCCTATGGGGAAACCAAGTACTCAAAAGAAAAGTCATAAGTTTTAGACAGAACCAAGACCTTGCATGGTCCTCGAACTCAAGCCTATGGGGAAACTCTATCCGAAGAGAACTATCAGAAGAGAACTCTCCATTAACGATTGGGTTAATCCCTAAACTGCAGGGATTCACAAGTCTGCGCTCGGATCCTCGGTACCAAAGGGATTGATGCAATATAGAGCAATATGTTACCAAAAACACAATCAGAGTCCCTTACTGTTCGGTTACCCTCTCGGATGAATTATTTGGAGTTTATTGTTCTCGGACGGTCTCCTTGCACGTGTTACGGAATATTCAGCTGTTATCTTGGTTAGTTTCCTAAGTTTAATTTACTGTGAATTATCGTTATTATGCCTGGTAATGTCGGTAAATTAGAGTTAGTCGGATTATGTTTCAAGGTTCCCTGCTCTAAGTATCATTGAAGAAAAACACACATGGAGCACACACATTCACAAAGTAGTTGTTGCAAAAAAGAAAAATATTCAAAACAAGTAAATAAATTCCTCTTTTATTAAGACAAAGAAATAGTACAGCGTACAATGAAAAACTGGAATAAGCTTATATTAAAGCTAACTACATAAGCGAAAAGAAAGATACAAGAGAGTAAAGATAAAGCCGAGGAAGTAGTACAGAGGAGAGGTTGGCTGCTGTTTCAAGACGTTGTTCAAGGAAAATCATTCCTCAACACTTTTACATGTCTATAACTTAGGCAGCCAAAGAACCCAACGTGGGGCCTGCACCATTGAAGAAGAGGTGCAGAGAGCCCGTCTTCGGGCTAGCGCAGCTGAAGAAAAGGTGTAGAGAACCCAACTTGAGGCCCGCACCGTTGAAGAAAAGGTGCCGGGAACTGGAAGTTGAGGAGCCTACACAAAAATTTTCCTGCGACAAGGCAGATGGCGCTGATGGCGGAAATTCTTTCTTCTGACACACCAAAAATCTGGTGTGACCAGAACCTGTTTCGGATTTTGACTGAAAGAGGGGAGGGTACCTTTCCCACCATATCCAAGCGGGAGGACACCTTAAACCTGTGCCTCCCCTGCCTAGACCACATCACCTTAAGTCTTGGAAGGGTCCGGTGCCTCTGCGGTGGGTGAAGTTCCTCCACCTCCACCCCAGCCTCAGACATGTTGCACTGAGAGGAGACGACACTGGAGATGGGAACTAGCTATGGATAAAGGGTTTGTGACTCTGAAGAAAGCCAAAGGGTTTGTATGCAAGGAGAATAACCTCCTATCCTACTTATATAAAGGATAGGGAGGTGGCATTTAATTCGTGCAGCTTTCCAAAGAGCGCTACGGACAAGGCAGGTCTGGGCTCAATTTCCCACGCCATCTGCAACCGTAGGATCTGAAGATCCTCGAGAAGGCGCGCTTCGATTGTTGAAACGTCAGAGGACTCCACGTGAGTGGAAAAATGAAGGAAAGACTCCTGACTGGGCACGTCTCCCATGTAAATGTAAAAACATAAGTATTAGTGGAGTACATAAATTTGAACGAGCCATGATGTGGGCCCAACGTCACCAAAACCCTACTTCCCAACTAAAAAGTCGGGCAGCAGGATTTTGAGGGGCTATTGTGGGGCCCGAAGTCTGAGGTCTCAGCCCACTTTGTATTAAGGGCCCAAAGCCCAGGCCGAGGAGCTCTACTGCCGAGGACGCGTGATGAAAGCTCCTTGAAGGCTGAAGGATGTGGTTGAGGACAATCTCACGCTCAACACCTCATAAAAACGCCTGAAGAAAAGGACAAACTCAGTACAAGCTAGAAAGCTGCCAACACCATAACGTGGAGCCCAGCACCTGACAAGCCCATACCCCATACCATGCTATCCAGCTTTTCCCAACCATTTTGACGTGAAGATTGATAGGACGAGTAACTGCCCCAAACAAGGAGAAACTGACACGTAGATGAAGAAGGGAAATCGAATATTAGTATAAAAGGGAAAAAAGGAGGAAAAAGGAGAGGGGGGGGGGGGAAGAGGCCCCGGAAAAAGAAGAAAGAAGGAGGAGGAATGGTGAGAATGTGATGCTCCTCGGACCAATTCCGAGGAGTCAAACTTTCCAAACTACATTGATGCAAGGCTCAGCTATGCAGTCCAAACTCATCTTTGTATGACCGCTCATGAAACCGGGACCAGATCGAAACCCAGCGTCCAAAGGCAAGCCTTTCCAAACCCACTCTCTACAAATCATATTGTTCGGACCCTTTACACACGAGCCCAACATCAACCTTAGGTCGTTAAAAATCGTGTCCCTACATAAACTTAGTAAAATTTTAATATGCATTTAATTATAATTATTTGTAAATGTATCTCATGCATATATATGAGAGAGTACAAGCTAATTAAATTTATATATTTAAATTTATATCATTCATTATATGATAATTATTTTTTTATTATTATATCAGTTTAGCAATTGATTTTTGGTATAAAAGTAAAGTCTCTTATTCAATTCAAATTTTTTTTATTAATGAAACAACAGTCTGTCTAACAATCATAGTGACATCTTTCACGTGAAGTGCTGCCAAATATTGTTTGGGCTCTCTGCTGCAACTTCACATCTAAAAGGTGTTGATTGATTGTTATTTTGGCCCATGAAAAGATTCTGTAAATATATATAAATATATATATATATATTTATTTATTTATTTATTTATGTATTCTTCTTGTTTTTTTGCGCGGGAAGTGTTCGATGAAATGACTCACTGTCCATGGTCAGCCTTATTTATCAGGAATGGGTCTCACCTTCTGCCTCAGCCTTTCATAATTTGGGCTCTATTATTCTTCAGCAACCACATGCAAATGTTCAGTGCTCTCTTCTCTGTGTACAATTATCAGTGAAAAGCTACATAGTAAAGGTTCATCAAGAACTTTTTTCAATGTGAATAGTCTTGATGAGCTATTTTGAAAATAGTTTAGTCCAATTTCAAGTTGAGGATTAGGTAGCTTTGATGTCAAATTTCAATGTGAATAGATGGGCTTTCCCACTTGGCCTTTGTATACTCTAATCTATTTCTTAATGTGAAAATAGATGAGCTTGCCCCCCACCCCCAGTTGGTCCAAGCATGCATCATGCTTCAATTAAATAAATCCTTGGTGACTTGAACCTACATAAACAAAGACTGACAAAATTTTCAATCTTTATTTGATTATATGGTAACGTGTGTCACGTGTTAGAATTGGATAAGTTGATCTCACCACCACAATCTAAGATCTCGTCATCCTGTTTACGTTGTCTCAAGTGGAGCCAATTGGCTAGAGTCTAAACTCTTAACTCAATTGGCACATTTTGATATTTTTAACACATACTTTTAGAATTCAATAAATTTGAGCAGCAAGATATTAATATATTGGTTGGTACGTCTAGACAAATATTTGTTGGTATAACTTATTTTTATTAATTTATTGTTTAAAAAATAAGTCAGACAAGATTACAGTTATACCTGAAATAAGCTGTGAGTTTGTTTATAGCAAATCTAAAAGATAAATTTTATGGAAAATTCTTAGTTTATATTGAATTAGCTATGTAAATCTTACATTGTAGAGTAAACAAATTCTTAATTTATACTTTTTTACAAATGTGGACAACATTATATACATAGTGTATTATTAATGGTTGAAAACATCATAAAAACACACACATAGTGTTTGATTACATAATAGTCGCCCAAAATTCTTCAACTGATGCCGTCAAAAGTATAATGATCATTGTAGGTCATATTTCCTATTCAGTCATTTAAAAACATGACATGTAGGGTCCAATGCTTTTTTTACTTCTCTATGATTTTCTGTTTCCAATCAAAAGAAACAAAAACAGTGACTTTCTGTTTCCAATTGGGAATAGCCCAATGAATGCAAGTCATACTAATATTATTCCAAATGATAGTTGCAGCTCCTTCTTGCTCTCACAGAATAACACTTCTTAATCCACATGATGTAGCAAATTCAGCATAAGTTGGATTAAATCTATGGGTGCTAATATTATATTCAAAATTAATGTCTTTATCTGAGAAATTATGGCAATGAAAGGGTTACTCAGATTCAACAACCATTGTTGGAATATGATGCAAAAGCCGTTTATAATACCACACCCAAAGTCTCAAGGCTGACCATTAATTATTCACTTTGTTGGGAGAAGCACCACCACAATAATATATATATATATATATATTTATATATATTACATGATTTCCCTTATAGTTTAAGGATAATTTTAACTTAAAAATTCTAGATTTTAAAATAAATTAAAATTATTAACTTCTTAAAGCAGTTCAATTTCTTCCCTCAGTGAGTTGTTATTAACAAAATATAAAAGAAATTCATACAAATTGTAATTACTAATTATAACTCATCTAAAATCCAAAAATGTTTCTATGTGAATCACATGTATATTTTTGACACCAAAAAAGTTTACATGATAACTTAAAAAATTCCTAACAAATAAACAAAGTTTATTAAATATGTGATTAATCTATGAGTTATTTTTTATAATTTAATTTTGCAATAAAATATTACATAATGTTTATATTAAGTGCCCAAATAACTATCCTATGTAGTTTCCTTTAACTATAACTCTATGGGGTTCAAGTGATAGTTTAATAGTAATGACATTATTTATGGTGTCACATGTCTGTAGTTCGAACCACACAATCCCTACTCCCCATTGTCTACCTACCACCCAAAAAAAAAAAAAAAATTGTTAAATTACAATTTATATTCCTAATTCTGCCCAATATTCAATTCAATCATGTTACTTTTAATTTTATTTATTCCTTACTTCAATGTAGTTCTTCCATCCCCTTTTGTTATAATGTGCCATTTAAGTGTTTTAAAATGACATAATTTTTTTGTAAATTTAATTTAGCAAAAAAAAAAAAAAAAAAGTCTATGATGAGTGAATTGAAATAATTTAAAAACGTCCAAGATTTTAATTGATATTTTTTAAATGTTGAGATTTATTTTGAAGCAACTTAAAAAGTGAAAGTTGCTAGGGGTCTATGTAATTTGTCCATTTTTTAAAGCATATGGGGTACATGATTTCTTTTTTTTTTTTTTGGCTGAATAATACTAATTTATTAAGAGGAAAACTAGGACGTAACTCATCGGCCTTCTCCGTCTATAAAATAATGGCAGGAAGAGTGAAGATGGAGATGGCACCAAGACAATTACAAAAGGGAACCCAAGCAACTAAAGAATAGGCTAAAATGTTAAAAGAACTAATAACATCCAAAAAAGAATATATGTAAAAGATTTAGCTTTAACATGAATCATGACTTCAATATGTTAATTTGGAAATTTTGGATATAGTATTAGTTCTCACCAAAAAATTAAATAAAATTAAGAAATAAACAAATTGGGGAATTTCATGATTTCTAACCATGATGAAATCTGATTTTAACATTCGTTGTTGCTGTATTGAAAATTACTCAAAGATAATCATTCCATAATGGAAATAGAGACATGCCCATTATTTTATACCTAAAATTTCAGCCATTGATTATTGGAACTTGCAAATGAAATTTCAATGTACCAAAATCAAACTTTCTTTTCTTGATGTAGACTGTAGAGAGGTACACAATGTACAATAATTATAAAAGAAAACAAATTCATAAAGACATTGTACAGATCTAGAACACTATTGTACAGTACTTGAATGATTGCACATAAATTGACTGATTTAGTGATTTTTAAGTTAAGGTAATTATTGTTGAACACAAGTTGTTACGTATAGTTTTATACCCGACTTATTTTGAACTGAATTCATGACGTAAAATCTCAATTTTTAAATTCAAAATCGTAACTTCAAGTCAAGATGTTAGTTCAAAAATGGGGTATGTATAAAAACTATGTTGTAATAGTTTAATTTGTGTATTCCCAGTTATAATGTATGGGTTAGCTCTGTTAGCATGTGGCATGAATGAGTGCATCAAGTGCAGGTGGGGCATCTCCCATGGGATTTTATGAAGACTTGGCCCCCACAGCCACAAGAAAATAATTGGCCCGTGCTACATATGTTTGGTCTCTTTCCTCCTTTACCAAATCACACTATTCATTTTTTTTTTTGGCTTTGAATTTTACTCTTTTAGCATTGGCTTCCTTTGGAAGTGCACCAGTTCATCCACTGTTTCTCCCTTTAAAAATCTAAGACTTATATGTGTGTAGTTGTGTGGCATGTACGGTGTGGTACTTTGAG